>NC_040082.1:31118942-31421972 GCF_003369695.1 Bos indicus x Bos taurus
TTTGTATTCTCAAATCTCAATTCATTCACGCCAGCAATAAATTTTAGCAGCATAGGCAATGAGCATAAAATCAATGGAGACTGAGGTTCAAAACAAATGATCGCAACTTTAAAAAAACAGCAGCAGCAACAAAAATCAGGCACTAGGAGACTACAGTGTATTGCATTTGGTGTTTGTTCAACGTTAAAATAGATGTGAGCCTTTTAAGCTTTATCCCAAAGCTCTTTAAAGGAGAAATGCCATCAAATATAATCCACAACTCTCATTCACGCGCACAAAAGGGACAGATTCCTAAAAGCCACCTACAGTGGAAGTCTGCATGTATTCTATATTTAAGGTCCTAATGCAAAGTTCTGACTTGAGGCTGATAATTACCCCCTTCATTATTGAGCCGCTTAAAATCCAGGAAGACTGATCAAACAGCACCTCCAGAGTTAACTCCCACTCCAAACTGTCATAATTCAGTTATTCCTAATTATGCACTGGACCCTCTTCTAACACACACCCTAACCTGGTGTTTTAACTTCATATTTCATTTGGGACAACACTTAATCTCCATTTATGAAACATCAACCTGACACAGGTTAAGGACACAGAAACGGCGCTGCACCCAGAAGATTCAAGCCAAACACAGCTCAGCAGCTCGACTTAAATAAACTCTACCCTTGCTCAAACCTCCGGTGAAAAATTATTATAACGCAGCAGAAGTTCAGTTAGAAGAAAAATTTCAAATCCCAGCTGTCTCCCAGGGTTTAAGTCCCAGACTTCAAAAACAAGATCAATTGAATTATTATTATTTTTCCCCCGTTAGCTATTTAGAATTTCACGTAAATGCAAAGTGCTATTCTGATCAAAATCATCTTTCTTATCTCTCCCCTGAAATAAAACGGAGGAGAAATCATTCAGCTTAAATGCATTTACTATACAAATCTATTTTCAATTGAATTTGCTGCATGCTCTAATTCATCAAAATTAATACAGGTACTTTCTATGTTAAACAAAAGGAAGCCGACTGAAAAATCGGCTTCTGCTGCGGATGCCTTTCTCAATTACAAAACGGTGAAAACAGAGATTTAACTAAGCCACTCGGTCAAACCCTCCGATGGGCGCTCTTACCTGTCTCAGCTGAAGGCTTCCTTCCCTTGTTAGCAGCGTGCAGCATCTCCACTAGCTCGCCCCAATCCTCACCACCGGTCTCAAATTACACCGCTAAATCCACCCCCCGCCTTACCCCCCCTTTCTTTCTTTTCTTTTCTTTTTTTTCTTTTCTTTTCTTTTCCCCAGCAAGAAAATGCTTATTGAAAGTGATTAGTTTTTGTTGTCCCTTTTAAGTCCCTCCTGCGGGAAGGAACAGGGGAGCAATGTGACGCCACCTTTTAATCTTTTGTAAGAGTGAAAAGGCAGAAAAGGAACGCTCGATCAAACTGAGCTGCACACATGACTAAAACTCGCAGGAGAGGCTGCCGCTGCCTGGCGAAAGCACCGCTAGCTTGAGTGTAAGAACAGAGAAGAGGGAAGAGTCAATGGAATGTGACAACGTATGTGCATCAAAGGCAGGAGGAGAGAGAGAACAATGAGCGAGGGAAAGACAGCGGGGAGAGGGAGATGGAGAGAGAGATGGAGAGAGAGAGGGAAGAGAGAACACGGGGGAAAAAAGATAGAGCGGGTTGCAGGCAAAGGGTTCTGAGAATAAAGCCACAGTGCAGTGTCTGGCAGCTTCTGTTTTTATCTCAGCAAGCATGATACACTGCCTCTCTCATTTAGAAACACATTCGTGTATCTTCCAGGTTTGAAAACTGAGATAATCGCCATGTGTCTCTGGTTTTGTCTGATTGGCATTTAACTGTGCGGTGTACCTGTGATTTTTTTAGGATGCGTTTATGTGCAATTTATTTCACATATTTATTTATGTAGGCAAAAATGAAAGCTGCTAATTTCTACGGCAATTTGCGGCGTAGTTTTACTGGCAGATGGAACTCTACTTATCATAACTGCTGACAAACTGCCACGGGTAAACAAAAGAAGAAACAAATGCTTCGTCTTGATAATTGTCTTTAAAAGGAAGAGCCCACACCACAGTATGAGCACTTGCAGAAACCTAGGTTTCCTGGTTAAAGTTGGAAAGGTGGTTTCTCTCTATTCGTTTGATTAAGAAAGGCAAAATAAAAGGCAGGGCAAGATGTTTGAAAGAAAGGTGTTGGAGAAGAGCTATTAGCAAAGCGAAAACCTTAATTCTCTCTGGTTTCCCTCCAAATGTGACAACAGGCTTGCTTTCTTGAGTCCTGGAACAGAGTTTTTGAGTCACTATTTCTACAGACTTTTATTGCATCCTTCTGCCTTCCTGTACCATTTTAAAAGTAGGTTCCATTTTTAAAACAGTCGAAAAGAAATGATTTCCTAATTCAAATGGTTTCGAATGGTGTTTCACCAGCTTTGTTCCATCTGCACTCATCTCCTGCCACGTGGGGGCTAGGATTACACAGTTAAATTCCCTAAGTGACCTCTTGTATAAGGATGTAAATTGCTTATTCCAAGGTCAAGTATTTGGTATAAGTTAAGTTATTGGTGAAAATAACTGCTTGCTTCCCATGGTAACCTTAGCTAACGCAGTAGAAGCCAGCAGGAAGAGGATATGTTTGAGTTTCTGACTGACCGTCTTTTTGAAATGAAGCAATTCTAATGATGGAAAATAAATCTCATGTATCCTACTCATAATAGTTATTATTTGGGAAAAATGAAAAGAGCAAAACAAAGCATTCAATCATTTTACTTTAACTACAGTGTATCCCACTATATCCCTGAATCCTAGGCATCTTGTATAAACCACCCGATACAGACTGAGAACTGGTCCAGGAATAAGACCTTCTATCTCGGCCCTGGCCACATTGCTATATCCAAAGAGGGATTGCTTGATCTTGTTAAACTCGGAGTGTCGTTATTTCCATGGTTTGCCAATAGGAGGATGTATCTTTAGTTTCGACCCAAATAAAGAAGGAACAAACTCCCTCCCAACCCTCCAATGGGATCAAGATGAAGCCCTACTGATCATTAAGACGGAGTTCAGAATGGAGAAATCACAGTGCCTGAATAGAAGGCAGCTGGCCAAAGAACGGAGAGTGCTCAGATGTAGAAGAGAAAGATGAGGGCCAGTGAGTAGCTAGGGAAATGGTGCCCTGGTAAGTCCAGAATCCTCTGCTGGCATTTCAGAGTGTATTGGAAGCAGTCTCCTTTAAATGGCATTATTGATATAGGGTTTATAGTTAAAATTAACTTGATACAAGGGAGTAAGTAGGCTGGGAATTTTCTGCCAATAAAAATAAAGACCTTGTTATAAGACTATAACTATTTTTTAAAAAATAACTATTTCAGTGCAAGAAAAGCTGGGGAGTGGCCTGAGTCTTATTGAACAGGATCAGCAAAGCATAGTCAAGGTAAAATAAAAAGAAATCCAGGTGGCAAAAAGATTTTTTTTTTAAGCTATAAATGGCTATCAGTGTTGTTGCTTATTTTTACCACTTCTTTAGTGAGGAGGTGGGGACCCTGAGTGGGCAATTTTTGTGGTCTGATTTATATGACTTAACCTTGACCATGGGGGAAACATCTGACTATACTGAGGTGCCCAAGTCAGCCCAAATCACATTAATATTTCTTGTGAGAATATGACGTTCACAAGTTCTTACTTCTCTGCAGGACAGCTTTCCCCCGTGAGCTTATACAGTGGAGGGAGTGTGTGCATGCTAAGTTGCTTCAGTTGTGCCTGACTCTTAGCAACCTCATGGACTGTAGCCCACCAGGCTCCTCTGTCCTTGGGTTTCTCCAGGCAAGAATACTGGAGTGGGTTGCCATGCCCTTCTCCAGGAGATCTTCCCAACCCAGGGATCGGAGCTGGGTCTCTTGCATTGGCAGGCAGGTTCTTTACCACTAGCACCACCTGGCAAACCCATACTATGGAGTAGATGGTGGTTGGAATCAGGCTGTGTGGGACTGAATCCCAGCTCCACCATTTGCTTGCTGTGTGATCTCGACCAAATTATTTTGCCTCTCTGTGGCTCTTTCCTCATCTCAAAATGGGTATAATAACATTACCTGCCCCTTGGGTCTATCACTAGGAATAAATAATGCATGTGCTGTTATGAGTTTTGTTCCCAGCATATAGCAAGTGCCTCATACATGTTAATTCCTATTAGAAAATCCACCCAAAAGATTTTTTTTAATAGTTAAAATAGACAATATTTTTTCACCTCAGAATAGACAACTCACAAAGACTTATTTCCACTCTGACCTTCCTTGTAAGCTCTAGTTATTTAACCTGCCCTCTGGGTCTTTCCACTTGGGTGATATGCGTAAAACTCAAGATCTACAACCAAACTCATGAATCAAAACCAGCTGTTTCTCCCAATTCCCTCACCTGTGTAAAGTGTATAACTCCTGAAGTCATATGGGGTCCCTTTCTTTTCTCTCTCATCATTTGACTATCAATAGCTATCAAATATCACCCCTCTTATCTTTTAAAGTTATTGTTTCATTTCCAGATTTTTAATACCTTCTCCATCTGGGCTCTTCTGTCTGGACTATTGTGATAATCCTCTAATGCAACACTTGGCTGTGCTTTTCTGTCCTGAAACACATGGACGGGGACAAAATGCAGCATTCACTTCTCTAGGGACAGTCCTAGGGTCCTGCCAAAGACCCAGCCAGATTGTAACACCACTGCTTTTCCTCTTCTCAAGAAAGCACTCAGAATCTAAGTGAAGGCGAGTGACATTATTCTAGGAATGACCTTGAATCTGCTCTAATGGATGAAGCAGCTAATCTTCGGCAAACCAATACTTTACTATTAGTGCCTTGTTAGTTGTGACACTTCTCCCAACTGTCATGACACTGCTATTGAAACAACCATTTTAAGAGGTTTTCTTCTCTTCTCTAATTCATCCTTGGAAGCCAGAATAACCTTCTTAAAATGCCACTCTGAATGACATCCATCCCCAATAGTTATTGACTGGTCGATTGAAAGTCTGTTTTATTTCATTACTTTATGTGGCAGCTAAAAATTCATCAAAGGTTCTCCCCAAATGACAGTAAAATTGTTATCACTGAAGAAACAAAGAGGACATAGGAAAAAAATGTAGGAAAAGGAGGAGTTGTGTCAAGCCAATAATAAAAAAAGATCATGCTACTTTCCTGGCAATTGTAATATTTGTGATTACTGTCAGCCCTTTAACATTTGTCATTTGTGATTTCTTTCCTCATTCTAAGTATATATTAGTTTTTAAAAGAAATCATCAAAGGTTCGCAGTTCTCTAGAGAACTAGTAGGAATCACTTTGTTGTGCAGTTTTTTTCTCCCCCTTCATATTCAGTCATCTCTGACACCAACCTATCTGTGTAAACATTCATTCTGTCCCTCACTCGGGGCTCCCGCCCTCCCCACCCCACCCCATCCCCCGAGAGATCACTTTCAGAGCCTCATTCCTCATTCTCTTTAGAGAGTCCTCATCTTCATCACAACTTAGCTAGAGGGAAGGTGATTTGTATAATAATAAAACAGCGTGTCTTTGGGGTTATTCCTAGGTCCCCATGCTGACTTGAAATTTGCTTCCTAACTGTGGGACTATTGGGCAAATCAATTTTCTGTTTCATCATCACTGTCGTCACCTGTAAAATACTGTGATGATGTAATTTCATTAGGTAATAAATGTAAAGGGATTAGCACAATATCTAGTACACAGCTAGTACCCACTCAATAAAGAGGAATTAATAATCATACAAGTGCTATTAAATGACAGGGATTTATTGTTGCCTCTAATTTCTAAACCTCAGGACAACTCACCAAATGGCTATTAGACCCATTTTACAGAGGATAAAGCTGAGCTTTAGCAAAATTAACTTACCCAATATTACACAAAGAACAAATACAGAGCCAGAATATAAACCCTTGTCTTCCCACCTTGCAGTTATTTTCATCCTTGCCAATAATTTACCACTTAGTCTATATCATCCTGGCTTGTTATTATGTTTTTTTTTCAGGTTTGTGCCATACTTTTCTATGTTATAGACTAAATGAGAGCAATATTCATGTTTAAACTATCTTTGTATATTTAGTATCTTTCATAAATCTTTGAACAAAGTAGCCTGCCTACTTGGTAAACGTTGACTGCTTGATCATCTGAGCTCATGGGGATTCAAGTTTTTAACCATATTTAAATTCAGTGACACTGATTTTTTGCGGAAATGGCTTCATCATTCTTTCTATGAGAAACATCATAATTATACAAAATAATATAAAAGAGAATGAGTACATATGAGTGAGGCATGGAAATAGAAAAGAATGACTGTCTCTGCAAATAAAGCTGTAGGAAAGTGATACTCATCGATTTGATTTGGTTCTTCGTACTTGGCACTTATATTCTGCTTGAAGCTAGGGCCCTCAGGCTACCCATTCCATGCATGGAAAAGTGAAGGTCATTAGCTGAGTGTCATCCATTTAAGGTTTCACCGAAAGGCAGAAATATTCACTCAAATACCCATAGCATCACCTTTAATTCTACTCCATCACCTTTAATTCTTTCTTTTTAAATAAGTGCAATAATTATATTCTCATTTCTTTTCTATCTGGATATTAGTCTATAAGATACTAAAACAACCTGGAATAAGGTAAAATATTCAGTGTTTTTCAGTGTATGTGGTGATAAACAATGCTATTGAATTTGCAACAAGTTGAATGAATGTTTTCATTTCAAATATGTGTAGACCATGGTCTCTGTCTGTCTTTGCATGAGTAAAAAGCAAGAGAACTGAGAAATCCCTGTGCACCCCACACAGGATAATTAATGTCATCAAATGCTGTTGTCTGGTACCTGTCTTTTGATATTTGCATACACTTCATGAAGTCAGGATATTTTTTTGCTCACTGCTGTATTCCTGGTAATGAAGGCAGTGCATGGCTTATCGGTAGGTGTTCAATACATATGTGTCTGATAAATGAATGAGTGAATGGGGTCATCCCCTAGTGCTGCCTAAACCCATCCATTTCTGGAGACTTTTTTGATTCCCACATGACTGGTATATATTCACCCATATATATTTTGTACTCTGCCACTTTTCCATGTTATTTCTCATGGAATTAATTTTGTTAAATATATGATAACCTTTGTTCACAATAACATTTCCTCAAAGAATCCTTTCTGGATTATATTAGCTCATGGTAAATGCTCTTTTCTCTAATTTCAAAGCACCCTTCGCATGAAACTTTTCATTACATGTAATTTTCCAAATTAATCTTGTCCTGGCTTTGGATATCTCAGACTGTTAGTGAACTGTATTCTTCTAAAATCTCTAGGTTTTTCTTATTTCATCATTTAGATTTTAAGTTTCCTGAAGACTGTAGGAACTAAGTGCCTTTACTTTTTAATGTATAATATGTATTGCTATTCTTTTGAGTACTATCTTGTATATAGTGTGTGTGTATAATATATACATATATATTACATTATATATGTATATAAATAGCATGTTGATTGATGTTTATACTGAAAGTACAGATAGGTATAAAATTATATTATTCAGAAATTATGTGCAAAAACATCTAACACAGCCCTCAGCCTTTAGAAAACTGTTGTTAGGATCCTGCTAGAATAGTGGCAAAATAGAATTTTATTGTAGCTTATTCTGCCATTAGGTGAAAGACCATTCCCTTTGTCCCAGTGTATGTATTTCTGAGCACATGCGCAGAATCAACCAGTATTTCAGCTAGTGTGAAATTAACTCACTCCAACAAACTGAGATTTGCAGGCAGGAAGAATTAACAACTGTCTTCTGGAAGATTATAATTTTTTTCCCTAATCATTAACATATTAGTTGAAAGTCAGCTTATACTGACCTGTAAGCAACTAATCCTTAGAGAAAAGTTTTCTCAGTTCCATAGGGTCTCATCTATGGGGTCATTCAGATCTGATTATCCGCTTATTTGGGAGGTTAGTCTTTTCTTAGGGGAGATAGGATGGAAGAGAACATGGTGAAAGATACCTCACCTTAATAAGCCTTACTCCTTGAACACAGGAGGTTTCTTAGGAAAATTTTTTCACCCTTCTAGAGATTCAGGATGTTGAAACTATCTATAAAGTACTGGTTTTCAAAAAGAAAAAAAAATTCTCCAAAATAAAAGGTTATAACCTCTGAAGTTTCAAAAAACCCTTCATGTGTTCTTCTTACTGTAAAGATGAGATAATTCAGGTCCATTCTTGTATCTGTTTCCAAAACTCCAATAAGTATATAAGATGATTAAAGGTTGGTGATATAGTTTCCTGAAATTAGTTTATCAAATATTCTAATCATATCAGATCTTATTTAGCCAATTAAAACAAATTATTTTGCTTATAAAATTGTTCACATTATCATGTTCAGGCATTTTGGGTTTTTTCTGCTGAAGGGAAGCCAGTCCTGTCTGTTTTCTGTTTCTGTTTTGCATAGTGATTTGAATACCCCCTTATGTGAAAACCAAAGTGCCAGCCGCCTAATCCTAAAGTACAAATGGAAGGCAAATCAAGAGAGAACCTCAATTCTCTGCTTGCCATGGTGGACCGAACAGAGTTGGCCTCAATGAAACTCTAAGAATTTACGTTCCTCTCTGTTGAGTTGAATACAGCCTTCGGTGGACTATTTGGTTCTTGTTACTGATGTTTTTCAATAAGGAACATTTGAAAGCATCCAACCAGAAGTTGCACAATGATCACAGCCTTGAACGTATTCATCAGAAAAACGCATTCACCGCTACAGGTTTTATTTTTACCGTAACCAGTGTACTATGCTGTTTGCCAGTTTCTTCAATACTCTTACCTATGACAATCACAAAAGCAATTCGCAACCTTACTTATCAGATAGTTCTGTTTTACAATAATCTGGTTGCTACTTGTAAAATCCAGGATAAAACAGTGCAATTTCTGATGTGGAATATCTGAAAAGCTCTGGAAGCTGCTAGGAAGAGATATGCACTAAAATATGTAATGTGATGGAATTACAACAAACAGACATTCTGGAGGGTACACACTCAAGTGCCTCTCAGAGTGTGACATTTAAGGGTGCAACTTGCAAGATTTACAAATACATTCTGCATTTAAACTGCCCGCTTTGGAGCTCTTTCTTAGCTCCAAATTGAATTCTCTCATTAAAAAAAAAAATTTTTTTAAGGTAGAACCCTCTCAAAAAGAGTGATCGATCAAAACAATCGTCACTGAATCACTGTTTCTAGAACAAAATGAAAATAAGGATCTCAATTAAATTGTTCATTTCACGCGCAGGTTCCTAGATATATAAATGCACTCTGAAATCAACATCTTTCTGACGAGAATTTAACTACCACAAAAAAGTGATGATTTTAACAGCTGTCAAATCCCCTGTGATAAGAGGCTTAAAAAACAATGCAAACAAACAAACCACTTTTCCAGTGATTAGACTGTGCAGATGTCAAAGAACAGTGTGTTACACACTCCCTGGAAGAGTATGGATGCACGATAAATCTTGTAAAAGGAGTTTTCATGACACTGCATTAGTGTGAAAGAAAAAGGGGAATCGTGTGCACCACTGAGAGGCAGTGTGGCACAATAGAAAAAGTTTCTCTGCTTCAGTCTCAGATCGACCACCACCTCAGTACGTGGCATTGGTCAGTTCACTTAACCACTACCCACCTCCACTTCTCCATCCAATAAATGGGACGAGCAGCTCCCAGTTTCTGATAATAAGATTAATAGAAAACATTAGTATACTCATAAAAATGGAGAACTATTTCCCTTGTGCAGTCCGATTCTACCAGAGCTAAATCTACTCTGAGGGAAGAATAAATTGTATTCTAGAAGCTGAATGCTTTCCCTGAGGCTTCTGGGGCACCAATTAATAGATTGAGGCAATAAACCACTCAATAATCCTGCATTGGCTCAAGGAATTAATGCAGTTCACCTCTGTTGCTGTGAGTGCAATACCATGTACTCAAAGGATGTTCAATAAATATTAGCTGATGATGGTATTGACAGGGTGCCGTGTACAGTCACAGCACTAAGTGAATTATGAAGTTTACAGTTGTTCAGAAAACTCATTGAATAATTATTGGCAATCAGGGAAACATATCTCTGACCTCATTTACTTTATTTTGATATCATCTTATGCATAAGAATAATATTGCCCATCCCTAGACACTTAATAGTCTTACCCTAGTGACTTAAGAGAATACAAATAAGGTTATCCTTCCAACTACATTCAGAATCTAGGCACATCTTAAAACTCCCATTGTCATCACCCTGGTGCAATCCATCACCATTTCTTTTCTGGATTATTGTAGAGCCTCCTAATTGCTCTCTGTGATTTCCACTTTTGGCTCCTGTGTCAGATTGCAACAAGAAAGACTTGCAATGGCTCTGACCTCATGCATCTGTATTCCTATGTAGTCCTGACCCACACTGACCCTGGGATTGGCCTTGTGACTTTCTTTGGCCAATGAGATGTGAGCAAACACCATACAAGTAAAGGTATCATAAGCACTTGGGATCTGGGGCTTACCCTGTTGGAAGGGCGCCACTTCCATAAAAGAAAGCCTTGTCTGACCTCCCGGAAGATGAAAGATGACAGAAAGAGAGAAAGAGAGGCCCAACCATTTCCTGGAGT
Source organism: Bos indicus x Bos taurus (assembly GCF_003369695.1). Taxonomy (NCBI): domain Eukaryota; kingdom Metazoa; phylum Chordata; class Mammalia; order Artiodactyla; family Bovidae; genus Bos; species Bos indicus x Bos taurus. The sequence continues at coordinate 31,129,595 of NC_040082.1, forward strand.
CCATCCATCATCTGACCCACCAGCTGGACATAACTGGATGAGGGCAGGCAAGCCCAGCGGAAGACCTGACCAAGCAATGCACTAAAATCAGAGAAATAAATTCTTCTTTCAAGCCAGCAGGTTTTGATGTGGTTTATTTAGCAACAGGTAACTGATACAGGCTCCTCCTCATTATTCTCAGGTCTTCAGAGTGATTCTTTTCATAATATAAAACGGATAATCTCACTCCTCTGCTCAACACCCTCCCTCCAAGAATTCCTCTCTCTTCTAGAGTTAAAGCCAAAGCCTTTGCAATATTCTAAAGACTGGAGATGCTTCAACCTCTTGCAGTTTTTTAGGTCCCAAATCCTACTAATTTCTCCCTCATTGTCTCCCTGGCAGCTACACATGCCTCTTTCTACAATGTTCTTCCTTGTGAACAAGGATTAAACTCTTATCTCATTTGAGAGTGTCCTCTCACATCATTTTTTTTCCCAATGATGCCTACTCTGTTTACAACTGCTTCACCCCTCACCCCAAATTTCCCATCCACCCCCTTGTGGTTCTTTCTCCAATGCATTTAACATGTCTAAATCACTATTGACTGCTTATTTTTTTCCTTGTCTTATCCCTTTACCAAAATGTGACTCAGATGATAAAGAATCTGCCTGCAATGTGGGAGACCTGGGTCAGATCACTGAGTCAATAAGACCCCCTGGAGAAGGGAGTGGCTACCCACTCCAGTATTCTTGCTTAGAGAATTCTATGGACAGAGAGGCCTTGTGGGTTTCAGTCCGTGGAGTCACAAAGAGTTGGATATGACTGAGAGACTAACATTTTCACTTTTTTTAAATTCCAAGAAGGTAAAGAATGGTCTTTTTGGTTTACTCTTGGATTTCCAGAACCAAATCCCATGCCTGATACTTAGGATAGACTTAATAAATATTTGCTAAATTATGAAACAAATCCTCCTGGGCTCCAAAGGTGCTCCAATTGGATTCTACGTGGAATGATAGTGTTGAGAGAGAATAGAGCCCATAAGGGCACACAGCTGATGCAACTTCCAAAGATTTATGGGCCCTCATCTGACAGAGCACAGAAGTGGCCTTGTGGTCAAGGAAAAGAGAAGGTCAAGGAGGTTCTTTGGGCAGTATTTTATCAGCAGGTCTCTTCAGCAGGTAGTAAGAGCTGCAATCAAAAGCAAAGAGAAGTGACTCAGCACCAGAAAAGCCACCTTGGAAAGGCTAAGGAGGGCCCCAAGGGAAGAAAAGGAGACTTTCCTGGCCTGCTTGGATAGAAAAAGCAAAAGGTCCAAAGAGAAAGATGCATCCAAAGAATAAAACTGGTCTTTTATGGGAAGATCAAGTTTGTAATGTGCTTGTAGTTGTTTCACCAAATGAGATGGTTGGAGGCATCACCGACTTGATAGACATGAGTTTGAACAAGCTCCAGAGTTGGTGATGGACAGAGAAGCCTGGCGTGCTGCAGTCCATGGGGTCTCAGAGAGTTGGACAGGACTGAACAACTGAACTGAAAGAAAAATATATCTGAGGCTTTGTCTTTTCATGTCGATGTCAGGGTTGAGAATGCAGACCAATGAACACCTGTTACAGGACAGAGGCGTGCACCCAGGGGCGTGATGAGTTGCCATTCACACTCTATAAGCATGCATATTTCAAGGCTTGCTGTCAGTTTCCCTAAAAAGCTAGCACTTGATTAGACCAATCAGAAAGATGGCCCAAGCTCCCATTTGAATACTTTATTTTGTGAAAAAGTCCATCTTCCAAAAGCATAGCCTGGGCTGGCAGTGAGGCCTCCAGCTTGCAGCACAGGTGTGCTGCCAATAATTCACTTTGGTTACTGCCAAACAGACGTGACCTGGGAAGACTTCACTTCACCTCACCGACTCCATCTTTGTGCAAATCTCATCCACAACCATCCATTTTCCTCCTTGCCCACACCTCATTTTCCCTGTTGCTCTGCAATTATTTATTATCTGGCTCAGTAATTGTTTTGTTTACAGTGGCCATGCAAACTCTATTGTTAGGGGGGGAAAAAACATGCTTCTTTGCCCATCTAGATTTTCCTGTGTGGGCAATAAAGGATGTTGGTCTGTAAGAGCTCTTAATATACGGTTCTCTGTGTTCAATTTTCCAAAAGATGAAAATTGCCCAAAAGCAAAGTAGGCAGAAGTATGGTGAGATGCTGCTGCAGCCCAGGTTCCTGCTGATGGATGCTGGCCCCCTGAATGTCAGGGAGCTCCCGCTAGTCACTGCTGTGGCCCCTGCTTTCTGAGGAGCTGGCAGTGTCCAGCTTTTTGGAATAGCAAGTCCTCCGCTTCACCCCTCCCACCGTCTCCTGAACTGCTTCAGTTAGTCATCCCTGGCCTTTTATAAAACCAAAACACCGAAAGGCAGAACTGTTAGCCCAGCCTAGCAGATGAGGAGGCTGAAGGAGGCACTGGGACTTGGGATCATTTTTTTTTTTTAGTGATTCTCATGTATATATTTCAGCATTTGATCCCACTTCACATAAAATATTTACTTCATGACGGGCGATGGGGGAAATGTCATTTTTCAAATTTCTTTAGCTTAATTACAAAAGATGTAAATGTGGTCTCGCTTATGGGAAAAAAGTTACTCTTAACAATGAGGTGTAAATTGGTGTCTGCTTAATCTGTTCACAGTAAGAATAAAACCTCACACTCGCCTCCTCGCCCTTATTTTTGCAGTAGTACCTGGGAAGTTAATGCATTCTCTTGCTGCATCTCCAGTCTCTTAAAGAGACAAGAGAGAGGGGTTTCCTGCCTCATCCTTCTACCAGCTGTAAGAACATTCATTTCCAGTATCTCTTTTGGACTGCGGACAGCTGCTATCTTTTTTGACCTCAGTCACGGGCAGCCAAAATCTAACCTTTTTCTGGTCTCTTCTCTCTCCCCAACCATTGTGGTCTCCTGCAGATCCCCAAATGGAGTAAAATTAATAGGGGAATCAGTGTTATTTATACAATGACCTTGTGCTCCTGGGGGAAGTGCAGGCGCTATTCTTTCACTTATGATGTTTTACATTTCAAAGAACCTAGCTCTCTTTGATATCAAAGAATGCAATGTGCTTTAATAGGTTAATCAGGCTGCATCAGGTTTTCCTGCATGTGGCTCTGTTCCAAAGGAAATGATTTGGCTCCTAGTCGATGGATTCTGACAAGGGGGCTCAACATTAATATTTGAGAGACTCAGTATACTGGGGGGGTACCTAAATCCTCAAGAAAAATTGCTGGCTTTGCTTACTTCTGTCCCTCTGTGGGTAACAGAGGGCTCTTCTCGGCACTGGCGCTGCTGACACCGAGGCGTGATCATGCTCTGTTGTGTGGGGCTGCCTTGTGCCCCAGGATGTTTAGCAGTGTCCCGTGCCTCTCCCAGCTGGACTGTCAACAGCGCCCTCCCCGTTCAGGACAATCAAATCCAGACATTGCCACCCATCCCCAGAGAGGAGAACCAACCTCTGTTTAGAATCACAAGGTTAATTGAAAGAGTGATGAGGATAAGAGATTCCATTTAGGGCTTATGATATGTTTAGAATTTACTGGATTATTTATTTATTTCTTTTTTGATGTGGACCATTGTTAAAGTCTTTATGAATTTGTTACAATCATGCTTCTTTTTTTGTTTGTTTGTGTGTTTGTTTTACATTTTCGTTTTTCAGCCTCAAGGCATGTGGGATCTTAGGTCCCTGACAAGGGATTGTACCCACAGTTTCTGAATTGAAAGGTGAATCCTTAACCACCAATCACCAAGAAAGTCCCAAATTTACTGGTTTAAATGATAATTAAGAACTCACTGTGAGCCTTTACTAATGACGTTATGTGTTTGATCTCATTTGATCCTTAAACCTATGAGGTAGTTTTTGTGATCGATGTTTTATAGTTCAGAAAACCAAGGCTTAGAGGAGTTAAAATAATTTGCTCAAGACTTCCCAGCTGAACAGTAGAATGGTTACATATGTCTAAATCTTGAATGGCAGTGCATTAAACCTCTCTCTCTCCTTTCTGGCTTTGCCTCCTCTTCTTGGGGTTATAATCTGAGTATCTAAATTAAATTCAGGAGTTTATTAACCACCACTAACTTTAGGAAATGCACCTACAAACTAAATAGGTCTAAACAAAATAAGGCTATGTCTGCCCTCAAGTAATATAAGCAAAACAGAACATATAATAGAGAAAGAAATCAGATAAACATTTGACAAGGGCCACTAACAAGATCAGGGCTTCCCAGGTGGCATAGTGGTAAAGCATCTGCCTACCACTTCAGGAGGGCTCAATCCCTGGTTCTGGAAGATCCCCTCGAAGAGGTCATGGCACTTCCTCCAGTATTCTTGCCTGGAAAATTCTATGGGCAGAGGAGCCTGGCGGGTTACAGACCACGGAGCTACAAAGAGTCAGACACAACTGAACATGCACGACAAGATCAGAGGTCAAAGTGCTCCGGATCGTAGTGCTTTCGCAGACCTCAGTGTGCAGCAAAAGCACCTAGGGGGTTTCTGAAAATGCGGGTTCTGCTCCTAAGTAAGTATGGATTCGGGCCCGACATTCTGTATTTCTAACCAGCTCCTAGATTGTGATACTGCTGGTCTGAGGAACAGTTTTTGCATTACGCTGTGATGTGCTAGGAAATGTAGCCTCAATGCATTTAAGTAGTGAGGCCCAACAGTGTATATCTGATGCCAAGAAATCATTGCCACAAGGTGGAAGAAGTGGGAGGAGGGGGTGGGATTGCCTTGGCCGTGAGAGGCACACTTGTCTCTCAGCCCTCCGTTTGCAATGTCCATGATGCTCCTACTCATGCTGACGGCCCACATCTACCGCAGAACATCTGCTATTGTAAAGGACAAATATTAATTTGAAGCACGAAAACACCTACCCATTGAACACAACTTGTTTCTGAAAACAGATTACATTCTTATCACCAATTCTGTACTTAGAATACTTCTCTATCCTCAACACCCTCTGCTGTCAGCTACAGAGGAAATATTATCATCCTCCCCTCCAGACCTTGTGACTTGAATGACTACTGAACCGCAACTGGCCAAGAGATTACATAACAAAGGAAAATCACATGCGTGGGAGGCCAAAAACAGATATTGTTCTTAATCCAGCAAAAGTCACGGTTAAAATGATGACTATGAGGATTACAAACTAGATTGCCATTTATCTGGCTGCATTCAGACAGGTGGAATTGACTCCTGTAATAAACATTCACAAAGAAATGGATTGGGAACCATCTCCACTAGTGGCTGTGGCATCTACACCCAGACCCTGGGGACTTCTACAGATCATAGGTTGTTGTGTGACATCTGGGTTTGACCAGAAGTCATAATAAAGGGGACAATTTTTGAATCACTTGATTCTCTGAATGCACTCAGCTAATTTGCTATCTACAGTGCAGAGGAACACAGCAGAGGAATGATTCACTGGGATGTAGGGATGGATGAGATGAAAGCAAAGGCTGAGAGGCTGAGAACTAGAAGTACCTGGTTATCGCTGACTCCTATTCCAATATAAATGGGACAGAATTGTGTATATTTGAGGTTATAAGTATATCATCATCAAAGTGCATTGTACTGATGGAGTAAGATTGAAAGCTTTGGTTCATTCATTAAGTACAGATACCGTCAGTCCCTGCTACGTGCCAGATCCCAGGATACATACAGGAACTCTCTGTCACCCCCGTTGTCAAGGGTCATCTGGGACAAAGTGTTTCCCATTCATCAGTCATATGGGTCACACCTTTACGATTTTAGCCACATCTACTACTGCCTTTACTGATACTTACTCAGCACTTTTTCTTTAGATCATCTCATTTTTCACTGTTTTAACTTGGCCTTATCTTTAGCAACAATAGCTAAATTGTATATTTTAAGCAGTTCTCAGGACTGACCAAACCTGTTGCTAAAATATTAAAATAAGCTTCAGTGACTATAGGTAGACAAAGCCTACCCCCTCCACCCCCATTGCCCCAGCTTAGCCCCCTGGCCCTGTCCAGGATCCAGCACATCACAGGGGCCTGGCCTGACAGATAAGGGATTCCTAGTACTGGGACACTGAACTTTGGACAACATCGGTTCTGTCTGCCTGAGCCCCTTTCTACACTATTGTAGTTTCACACAACATACAGGATTTCTGATCTGGGTTTTTTTTTTTTTTTTTTTTTTTTTAGAGGGCTTGTACACATTCAGTTTAAAAACAAAATAAACCCTTCTGTTCCAAAAAGCTGTTACCGACTAGTCAGATGCATCAAATCTGCAGTGTGAGAAGTTACACTTTCCCCAAGCTCAGTTTCTCTCTTCTGTAAGATGAGCATAATATTAGTAATCCTACCTGATGGATTCAATCAGGGCTTTTCAACCTCAGCTCTATCAGCACTGTGAGCCAGATAATTCTTTGTTGCGGACTCCTGTCCTCTGTGTTGAGCGGCATCCCTGGCCTAAATCCACTAGATGCCAGTAGCAACCCCCAAGTCCTGGCTATTCAGAATGCCTCTCGGCACTGCCTAATGTCCTCTGGGGGGCAAAAAGCATCCCCCAATTGAGTATGAGTGGGTTAAATAAATAAACCCGTGTAAACCGCTCAGCCTAGTACCTGGCATGTACTATAAGCTCAGTAGTATTCATAGTAGTTATTAAACACTTACTGTATGCTTGGCCTCCTTCTAAGCACTTTAAATCTATTACCTTAGTGAATCCATACATAGCCTTGTAAGCTTGGTCCTACTATTATTCCACTTTAAAGAAGAGGAAAATAAATGGCAGAAAGGTAAAGTAACTCGTTTGAAATTCCACAGTTAGCAAGTGGCAGAGGCAGGATTCTAACACGGGTAATCTGTCCCCAGAACCCTCGCTCTTAGCCTTTTGTCTATCTTCCCTTTGAAGGAAAGGAAGTCTCTACAAAACTAGGCAGCCTGGTGATGATCGGGAGAATGAGGATGGAAAAATTAGACAGTATCCAGCAGCCTAAGATTTTCATGTGAGAAATTATATCCCCATAGATATCCCAGGGTACAAGGCACCTGACGGGAAATTAAAATATAGATTATCCATCATTAAATGTTCACGTCCTGGAGAAGACTCGAGAGTCCCTTGGACTGCAATGAGGTCAAACCAGTCAATCCTAGAAGAAATATTCAACCTTGAATATTCATTGGAAGGACTGATGTTGAAGCTGAAGCTCCAGTACTTTGGCTACCTGATGTAAAGAGCCGACTCATTAGAAAAGACCCTGATGCTGGGAAAGATTGAAGGCAGGAGGAGAAGGGGACGGCCGAGGATGAGATGGTTGGATGGCATCACTGACTCAATGGACATGAATTTGAGCAAATTCCAGGAGACAATGGAAGACAGAGGAGCCTGTCATGGTACAGTCCGTGGGGTTGCAAAGAGTCAGACACGACTTTGTGACTGAACAATAACAGCACGCTGGGGTTTGTATACACATCCACACTTTTCTAAAATGATTCGAAAAAATCTTAACTTTCCCCAAACTGATAGAGATAGAAAAACTAAAGCTTAACATGTCAGATACACATCTGGCTAGAATTGGTACGATGAGGTATTTGGGGAATTTGGGAACTGTGGAGAGATAACGTGCAGTGTGGTACCACGGAAACGCGCTGGGACAATCAGACTGTAGTCCAGCTGCCTGCCTAAAACAGGTGATGGCTGACACGGCGCCCTGCATTCCCCGTTGGTTACTGAGCCTTGCATGTTTTCTCAAGGACGCTTCTTACTCCAGTGCTTTAGGCAGCTGGATATATCACAGGCATTGACACAAATTAGAAGCCATTTGTCAAGGCTGGTCTAAGAGAACCCAGAAAATCCACTGACCTACTGTGTCAGCTTGAGCACTAACACTCTCGGTTATGCTTCTGCTTACCAGCATCAAAAAGAAATCATTTGTGATGTTAAATGTCCATCTTAGTGTGGTGGTGGTTGTGCCTGCTCAGGCGTGACTGACTCTTTGCACCCCATGAGCTCCTCTGTCCATGGGATTCTCCAGGCAAGAATACTAGAGCAGGTTGCCATTTCCTTCCCCAGGGCATCTTCCTGACCCAGGGATTGAACGTATCTCTCTTGTGTCTTCTGCATTGGCAGGTGGGTTCTTTACTGGGAAAGCCCCCTTTATACTATATACAGATTTAATATTTATATATATAAATATAAATATATATATATATAGATTTAATATTTATATATACAAATATAAATATATTTATATATATAAAATAGAGATCTATATGTACTGTGCCCACTGACAAACAAAAATTCATAAATATCAAAATCAATGCAAAAAGAATAGGCAAGTGTAAACACAGGATCTTGATATATGCATACATGAAAAAGAAACTGGAATACTAAGAATAACAGTTCAGAAAGATACTAGTATTTCCTGCCTCTAAAGTTTTAGAACCCAGGCTAACAGTGAATCATTAAGTTTGTCATTGTTGAACACAGAAAAATGGGAGCTTTTCTCCATTTGACTGAAAATCTTTGCATTTCTACCAGTCTGAAATAGAAACTTGCAATTAAATCAATTAAGCAATGAAAATCAAATATTCCATTAAAATCTAATTTTCCTCTTATCTGATTGGCTGTAACTCAACTGGGTTGAAAACAGATGAGAGAGGCAAAATGACTCAAAGTCTGAGGCATGGAGACAGGAGAAAGAGAGCGTTTGAAACATGTTCCCAGGAAATTTAATAAGGGCATTTTATTTTCCTTCTGCTTGTGTAAGTTTAGCCATTAGGGGTTCCCCAAACATAGGCTTTCAGAACTAATTCAGCAGATTAAAATGCGAATCGCAAGATTCCTTTCTCTTCTATCGTCTTTTCTGCAAACATGTCCTTGAAGTTTCTCTTTCCCCTTAAGGAATTGGAAAATGTTGGTCCACGCTCCTATTCAGAAGATGCTGTGTGTCTTTGTGCACATTAGCCGGCCTCAAATTTAGTTGCTATGACTGACAGTCAGATTGGAATGGGCTGTGTTTGCTGATTTGAGGAATTAACTGAGACCCAGAATGTCAAGGATGGATTTCTTCCTCTGAGTGGCAAAATGGAGGGTTTGGCTCCTGGAGAGGCTGAGAAAGAACATGGCAATGGACTTAAACATTTTCTTTTCCTCTGTCCTTAGAGGTGACAGAACATAATATTTTCTATCCCAGCAACACCCATGAAAAGACTGCTGAATCTCCAAGAAGGAAGTGGAAAATGACTCCACATGTTCAAAAAGCAAGTAGGAGAAGAGAAGACAACTTCTAAGCAAGGTGCTTTTCCAAGTTTGATCGACATCAGGATGTCCAACTTGATCTAAAACTATAACATGTAAACAGGCAAAAAGGAAAGAAAATGACGACTTTCAGTAAACACAGTGCACTTCAAATTTTAAACACGAAGGTCAGTATTTCTGGGGTGTGTTTCTTTAAAAAATTCAGTTGTCAAAATCATCTTTAAAGCCTAAACCACTGGGATCTTACAGAGAGCTATTCACATTTGATTGCCATAAATGCTAAGTTGCTTCAGTCGTGTCCGACTCTTTGCGACTGTATGGGCTGTAGCCCGTTCCTCTGTCCGTAGGATTCTCCAGGCAAGAATACTAGAGTGGGTTGCCAAGCCCTCCTCCAGCGACTCTTATGTCTCCTGCATTCTTGATGACTAGCACCACCTGGGAAGCCCTTTTAATTGCCATAGCCAGCTGCAAACTATGTGAATCTGAGAAAGCACACAGAACCACAGAAACTTTTTCAAGTGCCACTACAAGTGTATGTGTGTTTGTGTGTGTGGGTGTGTGCACACGTGTGCATCCATGTCTATATGCTATGGAGAAAGGAAAGTCTTTAATTTGGTGGCTACACTCTAGTTTCCGGAAGACTGAGTGATGGGAAATTTGTGGTTTTAATCCTGAAATTAACAACAACAACAACAATACTTTAAAAGAATTTTCTTTGCTCTGCTGCTCACATCCCCCCACCACCCCCCTCCAAGCATCTGTCATCTCTGAACAGTTGGAACAGGTTGGAGGAGGAGAAGGAGGAGCTGAGACAGAGACATTCCTTTGAAAATAGACAACTGCTCTTGAGTTTCTTATCTCTGCCACGCTGTCAGCCCCATCCATTTCTTGGTGTTACAGATCATGGTGGGAATAAAGGCTCTGGAACTGGGCTGCCTGGATCTGAAACCCAAGCTCCTCTGTTTATCAGCTTGGGCAAATTATTTTACCTCTCTATGCCTCAGTCCTGATCTGTAAAATGCAAAAAAATGACAATATGTGTCCTAGACTTGTCATGAGGATTCTAGGCCTTCTAAGTGCCTTTCGTCTGCAGTAAGTATCCTTGGTTCTGAATGTAACTGTCAACATTACATCCACCCTGGTAACAGTCCTGTAACCCACCACCTCCTTTGCCACTGGATTCATTTAAATGATGAGAACTGTAGGGCAAAGTCATGAATCTTAACATCTGATCAGGACAACTGTCAGAAAATAAACATAAAATGATCACCACTCCCCACATAGTCTCAGGTCTTTCCAAAGAGTCTGGCTTGGTTAAGATCTTTTACGTTTAGGGTATAATACATCCAGTTATTGAGTCAAGGCACGGTAACATTCCTTACTTCAATTTAACCATTTTTTAAAGGTAGGTCAGGAGCAATGTCATCCCTATTTTAGAACCAAGATAAATAACAATTTATTGTCCAAAAGGTTGGAGAGCCCTACCACAGAAATGAATGAAGGAGTGGATATTGCTCCGGTTGTAATTCTGGACAAAAAAAAAAAAAGCGTCAGAGGAAAGCCATATGTCCCTCTGGACCTGGTTGGAGGAATGTATCCCACCACATGCAAGGCTGTTGCCAGATCTGAACAGGACCCTTCCATCCTGACAGAGGGACACCCCCTCCAGCCTTCTTCCTCCCCCACTGAGGGAGACACTTGGACTCTCTCCAGCCTGCCCTGCCCACCTGGAATCTTCCAGGCCTTTCTGTCACAATAGTGCTTTAGAAAAGTCTGCGTGAAGCGGGGAGACTCTGGCATTTAACTCCATCCATCAATGTCAACCCCTCTTTCCCCGCTACCCCGACAGCTTGGTACATTTACCTAAAAGCTGAATAGCCTAAATGGATGGATTTTGTGCTGGTCTCATTAGAAAGGGAAATTAGCCAGGGACTGTTCAGCTGTGCAGAAAGCATGCTGATCCTGAAAGCCTATCCAGCCCCCACCCCCAATCTTTTCCTCATCACATATGATGTCCATGATTCCTTGAACATTTCTTAAAGGTTTCATTTTCCCTAGTTCCATCTCCTTCTCATTGCTCAGCTCCAAACTGGGCACAGGTCTACATGCTCCATGAGGGTCGATGACCTCAGAGTGGTTCCATACTCTTCTGCTATTCAGAGGTATCTACTCAGAATCGGCTTTTGAAAAAGACTCAGGATTATTTACTGACATAGTATCAACTGTTGTGCCTCCTGCATGCCTCTCCAGTCCAGTTCATACCACTCTCCCCTAAGCCCCAAGTTCCTGCCATGCCAGCCTGCTGTGAGCTCCTGGGGACCATGGGTGCTCTGCCACCGTTGAGCCAGGGTGTGGGTGCGTGTACTGTTTTGTGTTGTCTGAAATAGACTTCCCTGAGTGTCACACAGTTCACTCTCCTTCCTTTCATCTTTAGCTCCTGGTGCTGCCTCAGAAAAATCTTTGATCTCATTAAATTTGGCCTCTTGCTTTCGTATGTGTTCTGCAAAATCATGTTTCTGTCCTTCAAAGTATTTTTCCTTAGCCTTCAATTACATTTTTAATTTGTTGCCTATTTGAATAATGTCTTGTTTCTCTCCTAAATTAGAATTCTGTTCCATGGAGCAGGAAGTCTCTCTCATTTATTTATTCATTCATTCATTTATTCATTTATTATTAACTTCCCATTGCACACCATCACCTATCATAGGGCTTGGCAACTAGTAGGTGTTTTCTAAGTATTTGTCAAATGAATGAATATCATGACATAAGACGCTATGCTGTTAGGATGCTTAAGAATGTAATTCTCCTATTTTCCTATCACTTTTGATCTCCCTGAAGACAGCAAGAGAAGAAATCTCAGTCTTCTGTATAACGACTATTTACGGAATATGACAGTCATTTTGCATGCCCAAAGCAGCAAATTCCTCCAACACTAATAGGCATTACAAGCTGTGATGTCAATGTGGCTGGACGATGCTACTGTGGCCCTCTTATTTTGTGGGGGTTAAAGAGATAAGGGTCCCTCTTTGGTTGTATCATCTCAGTAGCAATCAAGTTTAGCTAAATATGGCAGCTTCCTAACTAGTGCTTCAAAAATCAGAGACTAATATTGGAGGCTGCAGAGAATCAAAATAAAAATCATGTGAAAGAATTGCAACTCTCAAAAGTAATGCTAAATGTGACAGTGGAAATTTCCTGATGAACTGAAAGGAAGTACCGTATTCTCTTCAATTGTAGACCTCAGGATATATGTGCTGCTTGAAGTTTAGAACTTCAGGGAGTTCTGATTAATAACACAGCTATCCCTGACTGTTCACTACAAGTGAACCAAGGTATTTTGCCACCTTGTCTAGCACATTCATTTACGGTCACTTTGCATTGACAGCAGCCCAGAGATACTTTCTAGGGTACTTAAGAATTTTGATTAAGTAATAGACTAAAGTGATTTATTGAAGGTATTGTGTCATACTTTTTCTCCCCAGAAAGCCCCAACATAGCTGTTCAGTGAATGAGCAATTAGAGAACATTCACCAAAGAGCTGTACCTTCTGTCTCTGCTTGAAGGAGGTAAACCATATCCTGCTGTTCTCTCACCAGTGGCCTAGAGGTCACTCCTCCTTGAAAGCCCTCACTTTTTAAATAACTCCTACAAGTTGCTGTCAGCAGTCCCAACAAAGAGCAAGCTGGGACCTTTCATACCTCAAACCAAGGAATATCTGTCTCTCAAAGAAAGTACACAATGAAGTAGGTTTGTGCAGCCACTTAAATTATACAAAATTAATGATCCACCCTTGGTAAGGTAGATAGATAGATGAGAGAGAGAAAGAGAGGTGAAAAAATCTCAAAACTTTTATTTTTACAAAAATATTGTTCATATCTATATCTTCACAAAGAAATATTTAATGTTATATTTAGACAAAATAATCTGTAAACGTTTACTTTGCTTACCGATTTATTAGTTTATTAGAAAATAAATGTTTATATATATATTTATTTATTGCTGACAGAAATGGATAGATAAAATAATCAAAACATTATGTTTTGCTTGGAGGTTGTTTATTGCTTATGTGTTTATTGGGTTTCTTCTCATGGGAATGGGAATGTGCTAAGAGCCGAAATCTTGTATTCCTTGGTCACCATATCATTTCCAGGGCATAGAAAAGTGCCTGGCATATACTAAACATTATATGCTGTTCTTAACAGCAAGCGCCTCATCCTTTAGCACACATAAATATGCATACATTACTGTACAAAGAGATACCCACATAATCATTGATAATATATGTCCTGGATGGTTCAAAAGATTTTGATAGGCCATCAGGATCCTGCTTAATCTTTGCTTTCCATGGTGATGCACGCATGTGCTTTACCACCAGCGCCACCTGGAAAGTCCCTCCATGGTGATAGTGGCTTTAAAATGTTCTCCCCCAACAATAGGGCGACTCTGAAGTATCAAGGGTTATTTTCATCATGTAGAAATTACTCAGACCATCAGGGATGCACTAGTTGGCATGGGGTCCCAAATGCTGTCACTGAGTCAGAGATCAACCTCTTGAGAGGAAACTGCCAAGCTACAGATCAGCTTGGTGCCATTCCCAAGTGCTTGGACACAAGCAGGGATGTGCAAAGCATTGAGTACAATGAAGTGACTCCCTCTCACTGAAACTAACAGAAATTGACTACCACTTAACCAAAACAGAAAGTGATTTCTGACTCTGCAGCGGAACAAAAATACAGACACTCATATTTTGATCCTAAAAGGCGAGAGTTGTGAGAGACCCCGGCAATAATGCACAACAAAGCCAAGGGAGTCCTGCCCCATAGTAAAAGCCTCTGCTGGGCACAGTATGGGCCAGGAGGAGAGTGAAACAGCAGTACGCACCACTGTCTGAAACTCGCAGCTAGGTACTTTCACTGCACCATATGCTGGTTTCTTTAAGTAACCCATTACACAGAAATTAAATATCTTGTGACAGATTGTTTTGACAGTGGAAAAAAAGAAAGCGGGAGAGAGTGGGAGAGATTTAATTTTTTTTTTTTTTAAAAATGCATTTGACTGAAGGCAAAACGTTAGGTAGATGTTAATTTAACAGATGTCTAGTTTTGCATCATCAGCCTGAAACGGGCAATTTCTGGCAAGCCTTCCCACCACATCACAACACAAAATCCTCTCAATTCCACATGGATATGCCTTTCACAACCTTCCAAGTGAGCCATTTTCATTCAAAGGAAAATGCCTGAAATTACTCAGGGAAGATGCTAACACCTGGCAATAGTTTGGAAGGAGGAGTCCATGAATGCACCAAGGTATAATGGAACAAAAGTCGGCTCGCAGCAACTTTTTAGCTGAGAGAGAAAGCAGGAGGAAATGAATTCACGCTGCAAAAACAGCTAACGCATCACAAAGTTACCACGTACGATACAATAATTTCAATCTGCAACTAGTAGCTAGTTCATACGTTATCCAAATACATCAAATCTCATTTGACATTATTATGATGTATAGAAATCTAACAGTTAAGAGTTATTTTTATATAACTATCTAATTTCTACATAACTGCATATAATTGTAGAATATACTGGTTAACCAATGTAATGATTGGTTCAGTCTAATGTAATTAAACTTGATAAATTCAGATTTTGTAATTTTATTTTCATTTTGGAGCCAATGTGCTTTCTTTAAGGACATTTTCATAAGCCTTGCAAAGTTCAAGCGTACTAGATACGATGCTCATAATGGTTCATGCGCAAATTGCCTTCTATGTGAAATAAAACAAAGCTTCTAGATTTTGGATTGGTGTTACCCCAATCTTTGCACACTAAAGATATGTTGATATTCATTTCTTGGTAGAAGCCATAAGATTACTCTATTCTGATTAGCTGAAAGGAAGTACCGCTATAAACATAGACCCTAGAACTGTTCCCATTGTGATAAGTATTTTTGAAAAGAAAAGAATGCAGGAAAGAAGGGAGAGAGAGGAAAAGCAGAATTCTACTACAAAGGATTAATAATCTATTCTTGTATATTCAAAGGCTGTTCTACAATTCTGCAGGATTATTAGTTAGCACTTATTTTAATAGCAAAGAACATTTTACAACTAATGTAATAAAACATTTCACTCTCAATAAACTGCAAATTCTACCGCTCCTCCCCACCCACAATGCATGGAGATTTCTGATAATTGCAAAATACATGAGCTGGTGTGTGTGTGTGTGTGTGTGTGTGTGTGTGTGTGTGTCCATTTGATTCAGCATTTTTATTTTTAGGTATTTAAAGTAAATGGTCTATATCTTGTTTTCTGACAGAATATGGCAAAAGGCCATCTTTAAGGGCTGAGAGAGATTAATGATATGATGGCAACCTTTGGAGAATGAAACAAAATTGGTCTGGTCTCTGAGCAATTCAATACAGGAACGCATGCGTGTGTGTGTGTGTACGTGTGTGTGCCTCTGTGACATATAATAAATACTGAGTTACAGAACACTATCCCCAGGTAATTGTGTTTTACTTTATAAACATCACAACCATGGGAAATGAGGAAAATTAGCCTTGTGAATTTGAAGAGGCTAAAATGCACATTGGAAAAACATCCAAAAGGGAGCTCGACAGTTTATACCAACACATAGTCCTCCTCGTGAGAGCCATACCAAGTCAAGGACAGGATCTGAAATTGAAGAAATTGGTAAGGAAAAAAATTTTTTAACTGGTATAGGACTGCAAAAAATAATAAGAAAAAAAAAAAAAAACCTGTCAACACAAAGATTCCTTTCTCACTCTCTGAAATTCTAATCCAGTAATCATGTCTGCCTTCTAAAGCACCTTTCATCTGACTATCTCAGAGTCCTTTATGGTATTAAACAGTCACCAAATCCCTTAGGTGGCTAAAATTATTCTAGTCATTTTACAAATGTAGCTCTTCTCTCAAACCTCTCATTCTGGGGACTGATAAGTCTAGGAATAAAAACCAGGAATCAACAAATGACCACCGTCCTTATTCCTTGAACCTGCTTAATAATTATTTAGGGGAAAGTTCTGTGATTTGCTCTGGGAAAGTGCCCTGAGGAATGAAATGTGGGTTTTTGATTTGGTGTTAAGATAACTTACACCAAATGTAAGTAAGGAATGTATTGTAATATAAGGAATGTAATGTCATGTAAGGAATGTATTTTTCCTCTTATCCTTGTTTCTTTCTTTTCCTCTCCTCTCTTTAACTGGAAGGACTGAAGAATAAGGTGGAATATAATAGAACAGAGAAACAGAAGTAAGTTAAATTGTAGAACAAATGAGTTTAGCTGATATAGCCACATCTTTGGTTCTTAGAGAATATTTAAATCAGGTGACCTTGGACCCGGTTTATGACCTAGCCAAGCCTCAGTTTACACATCTATAAAGAGAATGTTATTTAAATTCTAAAGTCTCTGGCAGCTCTACCGTGTGGTTCCATATTTAGAGCCAACATAGTTTCTGTATTTTGGCATGAATTATGAAAAGATTTTTAAAAATCTAAGATAAATATTTCACAATATTTTCCCAAACTAAGTGTGGTTGAGAAGCAACAACAAGGTCAAAATCATTCTCTTTCCATCATATGCCACTGTTCCTAGTGAGTCCTGAAGAGCAAATACCCCAAACTGGAGCCCACTGACAGAGAGATACTAGTCTACAAAATAAGTGGACTTCAAGTTCAAGTCCCATTAGAGTGACCCTGTACTTTACACTGTCATGTTACGAACGTATCAAGTGCAGTCAATGTGACTGCCCCTTTGAAGGCGAGAAAAGTGGAGCCTCTGTGCCCAGATTACCCAAGAGAGGAGGCTGGCGAGACGACTGAGGTGTCACTTAAGGGAAGGGGGCAGAAATACGGCCTAGGGGTGTTAAGCTGTAAGTGAACACTCTGAAGTTGACAGAGGGATTCGTTCAGTCTCTGAGTGTGGAAGAAAGCCAAGGAGCCATGGAAGCCCTGATGCTTAGCTGTCATTATTTCTGCCTTTAAGGGTGTCCTCTTCTTTTTTTAAGTCAGAGTCCCTGCCAACATTGCTCTGCTGGACAGCGAGATCACGAGACTCTCATATGTAGGCACCCATTCACAGTCAGTCCTACCTGCTCCTTCCTAACTCAGGCTTATATCTCAGAGAATATTTACCTTCTGTGAAACCTTCTGTCACTTCAATGGCCAGTTCAGTGGTTAGCAAGGACTTCACGCTGGGCATCCTGGAGAGGTCTGAGCAATCAGAGCCCCAGGCTCCATGTCTCAAATAAAGATTTCCTTTCTGGTCAGGGACTGAAACCTCAGCAATATGAAGTTCACATGGTAAGGTTTCTGGGCAGGTCGTGACATTTATGATGGATAATTCTAGAAGACAATGGCTCACTTAATGGAGGGATATTTTACAAGTCAGACACTACCTTCTGACATTTAAAAAAAAAAAAAATAGAGACCTTTCCATGTCTAGCTCTACAACAAATGACACAAATTGCTCAGCCCCATGCACTCTCGCTCAGGTGGTCTATACGGCATGATGACGATGCACAGAGATGCCAGAGGGAGAATAATAGAGTTCAGATTTCTGCTTTCCCACTTTCTGACCGATGTATTTGGATAAGTTATATAATTTCCAAGGGTGTCATACACCCCCTCTGTAAAATGCTGATAACATTTCCTAATTCATCGAACTGCTCTGAGCATGGAGTGAGCTGCTTCATATGTGGTAAATATACACGTTACTTTTTTTCTAACAATGTTATCATTTGCAAAATAATCATTACACTTGGAGATGCATCCTACTTGACAAAATCAAGTTTTTCCCTTACCAATATTTTTGCTGTCATTGGTTTGGGTGACCTATAAGTTTACAAGCATGGTCTTAGGGAACCTTGTCCAACAGTCTGGGTAGCAGATATAATCAAGATTATTATGCCCAAATTAAGAAGATAAAAATGCAGTTCTAATGCAAGGTACTGTTTAAAGTGCTTTTTAAAGGATTCACAAAACTTTGGGTGCATCCATCAACACACAAAACTATAAATATTATGTTGAAAGCATGAATCAGATTTTAATGTAAAATGTTTTTTTGCCTTTTTATTGTATTTGGTATATAATTCATGATGGAGAAGTCATACATTTTTGAAGATAAAAATTAACTGTGGTTGTTTTCTTCATGTGGGAGGAATGACAATTTTTTTTTTTTTTTTCTGTGCCATGAGATGTAGGATCTTAGTTCCCAGACCAGGGATTGAACTTGTGCTTCCTGCATTGGAAACACAGAGCCTTAACCACTGGACTGCCAGGGAATTCCAATAATATGTTTATCCAGCAAGATGATGCTCTCATTGTTGGACTCCCACTGTGCACAGGTGTTTGATATCATTTAAGAGAGGAAGATATTGATCTGTCCTGGTAAGTCTATTTCTTAAAGTGGCCATTTTAAAATACCATAAAAAAGATTTAATTGCTTGAATGAAATGATAAAGAAAATAAACATGTAAAAATAGGTATTAAGTCAAATAACATGGTTAATAGTGTCACATACGTCACAAGCATTAGAACAACCTAAGAACTTAGCATTATTATCTTCATTTAATGAGGGTATTTACTAAACTGAGAGAGTAAATAACCACACTGCCAAGTCTCAGTTCAAACCCACGTTTCTCAGAATCCAAAATCCATGCTCTTTATATTCATAGCATATACACACTCACAACAAGCTCGGTTATTGAAATTGATTAGCATCAATTGGGCTTTCCTGGTGGCTCAGTGGTAAAGAACCTGCCTCAGTACAGGAGACGTGGGTTCGATCCCTGGCTCAGGAAGATCCCCTGAAGAAGGAAATGACAACCCACTCCAGTATTCTTGCCTGGAAAATCCCATGGACAGAGGAGCCTGGTGGGCTATAGTCCATGGGGTCTCAACAAGTCGGAGAGAGCTTTGCAACTAAGCACACATACACAAAGCATCAGCTGGAAAATATTTCCAATAATTTGAAAAGAGTCACTGAGAAGTGACTATGTCATTGATGGTGATGGTGGACTGCATATTTGGATGCTACTATAGTAAAAACAAACCTTTGTAAAATATGCTTTCACATGATACTTAGTTATTTGAACAAGTATTAATTCCATTCCCCAGTTACACATGTATTTCTTCATAGCACATTTTATTGACTGAAATTGTGTTTTATGTTGCATTTTTAAAAAAATTTTATGTTCCCCTCTTGAATATCAGCCCCCAGTTCAGGGCAGAAAACTTATTTCTTTATTATTTCATTATTTCTGATTTCCAAGTCTCCCAGTAGGCACTCAGGCCATATTTTTTGAATGAAAGAATGGGTCATGGATAGATGAATAAGTGAATGAATGAATATATTGATACAGCTCTATATAATCATACATATAGACAGACAGGTGTGCATGTTCTAAAACCCACAGGCTTATTACATAAGAAAGCACAAAAGTGTCCTGGTAAGTTCCAGGGAATATGATGTAAAACCTTAACTTTACACAATTGAAGCTACATACATCCTGTTGCAGCTATCAATATTTCTAAACTATTACATGATATTGTAAATGTGCTTCTGGTTTTATTAATGCTAAATGATACCACTGATTTCCATGCTGTGTAATAGGATACTTTACAATACACAGCTCCAGAAGATACCATCTTCTGTGGCTTTTCCATCATAAGCATCACATTCTATGCTGGCATTTCCTCCTGGGCTTCATGTCCGTCCATCACTAAACAATGAAACATTTATTTATCTATTCACACAAGAGGGTCAACTATACACAATCAGGCAGTGAATTAAAAGGTAATTAAACCCTTTGGATCCACCTTTCCTCCCAGTACAGAGTTACTCCTTGATTCTATATACCATAAAATATAGCTGAAACCTAGGTGAGAGTTTGGAGTTGAACTGTCTCCTCCCCAGAAGAAATGTTAAAGTCCTCATCCCCAGCATCTCACACTGCAACTGTATTGGGAAATAGGATCACTGCAGATGTAATTTTAATTAAGATATGGTCATACTGAATTAGGCTGGATCCTTAATCCAATGTGACTGGTGTCCTCCAAGATGATGTGAAGATACCAGGAGTACCCCATGTGACAACAGAGGCAAAGACTGGAGGGGTGCAAGCCAGCAAAAACTCATAATTGTTTGCCAACCACCAGGAACGAGGAAGAGGCAAAGAATGGATTTCCCCCCAGAGGCTTCAGAGTGAGAATGGTCTTACTGACACATTGATTTTGAACTTTCAGACTCTAGAACTGTCTGAGCAAAATTTCTGTTGTTTTAGGCCATCCAAGTTTGTGTTACTTGTCATGGCAGCCCAAGGAAACACACAATCAGCACTGCATTTTGCATAGAAGATAAAAATCCTTGAGGACCATGTTGGGAAATTTTGGGAGAATAAGGCATTGAGGTCAATTATGTTATTACTTAGTGCAGTAGATTGCCAAGATGCCAAAGCCTTTGTTCCCATTTCTGTACCCATGCCTTTCTGGTATGTGGCTTTGTCATTCCTCTCAACAGGAAGTAGAATCTATTTTTGTTCCCCTTTAATTTGGGCTGGTCTTGTGATTTACTTTAACCAATAGATTTATATCATTTAACCAATAGCTTCTGGCCCTAGGCCACAAGAGGCCTTTCAATGTCTGATTTTACCCTATTGAAAGGTAGTGTCATCATCTGAGAAAGCTCAGGCTAGCCCATAGGAGAATGAAACCACTTGGAATGGCAATAAGCTCCCCATCTAATCCTCCCTAAACCAGAGTTCCTAAGCATGAGTGTGTGTTGGAAACACTTGGAGGACTTATTAAATCAGATTTCTGGGCCCCATGCTTAGAATTTTTGATTCAGCAGCTCTGGGACAAGGGCTTCTTTGGTGGCTCAGTGGTAAAGAATCCACCTGCCTTTGCCGGAGATGTGGATTTGATCCTTGGGTTGGGAAGATCCCCTGGAGGAGGAAATGGCAACCCACTCCAGTATTCTTGCCTAGAAAATTCCACGGACAGAGGAACCTGGCGGGCTACAGTCCATAGGGTTGCAAAAGAGTTGTACATGACTGAGTGACTAAACTTTTATTTCTAACAGCATGCCCAGTGATGATGGTGATGATGCTGGTCCAGTGATGCACGTTGAGAAGAACTGCCCTAGACCGATCAAGCTCCACTGAAGCCCTGAGAGGACATGTGACTGGTGCCAGGGGAGTCCACTGCCAGGTTGACTCACAAGTCCTTGAGCTCCAGGGTGATTCGGAGCACAGCAAGAAACGACTGTGACTTCATGCTATTCCGGCATCTTGTGTGATGACTTCTAACTCATTACTGGCTGTATACAATCTTTTACATTTCCACTGCAAAAGCCATTTGTGGTTGACAGGAAGAAACTGGAGGATATAATGGCAGGCAAAGTTAAAGTTCCTGCTCAGGGGGAAAATAAAGCACAATACTATGAGAGATGGCTTTACAGATGCAGGAGTAGGAAAGGACAATGCAAAACCTATGAGGAGCAAACAACTCGTTATTTTTTTTTTTCGACTTGAAAATGACCCAGAGATACTTTTCTCAAACTTTAAGGCACTTAAGAATCCCTTGAGAAACTCACTATCATTCAGATTCCAGAGCCTGACCCCACAGAGACTCCTAGAGAGGCAGATGGGGAGAGAACCAAGTAATCTGTATTTTTAAATAACTAACACCATTCAGATTCAAAGACACCAAGAAATCACCTGATGGTAAGCTTCTGTGGGGGCCAGACAATGTTTATAAATCTCAGTATGGTTCATACGTACAAAGGTTCTTGAAAAATGTGTTAAACCACCTGCCTGGTTGGGAACATCTTCTCTTCAATAAAGAGAACTTTCTTTGTGACCAATTTCCTCTAATTGTTTTTATAGTCACTTTCCTTCCCCACCGCCCCCCCCCCCTCTATTTGGCTTTTAAGTGTGGTAAGAAAAACCCTCTTGATGGTAGAGTTTAAGGGCTCCTGGCCCCCGTCACTACTGGCAGCAGATCCTTCATCCACTACTAGGCCATCCCACCCTACCTCCATCCACCTGCTGTCACTCTCTCTAATACAACTTGCCCACTGCCCAGGGCACTTCCAGACTGAGTGCTTACCTTCAGTGCACGGAGTGACCCATGAGTAAAGTGGGGCTATTCTAGGACAGTAGCATATATCCTGTTCTGCCGCCGTGAGAGCAACCACCCAAAGCAATTCCTATCTGTACTCATGGTATGTGATTATATGCCACGTGTCATTGTGATCCCATTTTGCAAATTATTGACTTAGGTGTTGGTTACCTAAAATCAATATTATTTCCAAATATTTCCCTAATGCATGTTGTTTCAGAGAAAATGTATTAACATTGCTCACAACCCTCAGAGAGATAAAATGGAGGCCATTATATCTTCAGGTTAAACCTCACTTTATATGCTTTCTGTAGTTTGTAGTCTTGTTTCCTGGGAACATATAAAGCAATTTGAATTATGGCCAAATTCCAGTGTAGATATATTGATTCTAGAAGCCAATCTTACTATTTACATCACTGAAATTTGATGGCTGTGTGTGTGTGTGTGTCTTGATTAAAATTCCTGCTGCTCTGAAACACAGAAACTTTTCAGCTACAGAACTATTTTTTTTTTAACTTTTCAGTTTACCCCATCCTTCCTCCCAGAAAACAACTCACCCTCTGAAAACAAACAAACAAAAAAACAAAATCACACACACACACACAAATTTTCCTTATAAAAGATAGGCTCCCTGTGGCATTTAATGAGTTACCCATCATTAACTCTGCAGGATACAGTCAATAAATTTAATATGTGTGTACTTAAATGAAAGATCTGACAGCTATGAATTGCAAACAGGATTTGGTACAAAAAGAGAGATTTTTTTTTTTTTTAATGAGTAAAAGACATAAGAACAACATCATTGGAACTTACATTAACAATAAATTTTTCCTGGCTACTTCCTTCCTTCAAGTTTTATTAGAAGGAGGAACTGATGTTTAAGGGCATTTGGGGACAAGCTGGGGATGAAGTACCATACTATTAGAAGCAGAAATCTCCAGTGAGACCATTTGAATTTAGTACCTATCTCTTTCTCCATCTTATTCATGAATTGGGTGAAGAATTAACACTGCTCCCAGTTCTGGGCCATTCATCTTTCCATTTAGAAACCTTTTTAAGAAAGAGGATGAGAAGGAGAACTAATAAAGAAACCTAAATTTATTTTGTTTTTAGGAAGGGTTGGGATCCAGGGGAGTAACTTTTACTGTTTATCCACCATGAATCAAGTGCCAAATGAAGTATTTTATCTAAGTAGTTCTATGTAATTCTAAAAAGTCTCAGTTTTTGTAGATCTATGAAAAGATTAATAATTTCTATATTATCAACTCAGGCTAAGAAATTTTAAATCACCTACTCCAAGTCACAAAGCTGACACGGTATAGAACTGCTATCAATCTACTTGACTCCCCAAACTGCTCTACTGTATCAAGATATTTAGCTTTTAATTTGGGGATGGGCAAAATTTTTTTTCCTGTAAAGGGCCAGAGAGTAAATATTTTAGACTTTGAGAGCCATATGGTCTCTGTTGCAACTTCTCAACTCTGCCGTGGTAGGCAAAAACAGCCATAGACAGTACATAAATGAATAAGCATGGCTGTGTTCCAATAAAAAAAAAATCATGGACGCTGAAATTTGAATTTCATTTAATTTTCATGTGTCATGAAATATCCCTCTTGGTTCTTGTTTTTTTCAACTGTTTGAAAAATGTAGAAATCATTCTCAGTTTACAGTCATACAGAAGCACTATGGTGGACTGAATTTGGCTCTGGGGCCTTCATTTGCAAACCTCTCCTTTAATTTCCTAAGCATCTGGAGGTCAGGGGTTGCATTTCTTTTTTGGTTCTCTGGGTCTTCTGAGGGCCTCCCACAGTGCCTAAAATAGAGCAGGCTCTTGCTAACATTTGGTGACTGGATCGAATATGTGGCTCTCAGTGGTGTCATTTTTATCTTTCCAATGATATATTCCTCAGTCTCTCTTTACTAGAGCTTAAATTGCCTCCACTGCTGTAACTTAAAATTTTTTCAAAGAAAACTAAAAGTTGTATCATTTAAAGTTACTGTACCTTAACAAATGCACCTAAAGTGGCACTGTTTTCACATGCATGAAAGCTCAAAGCCTCAGCAACTCCCAAGAGCGATTAATCTTCTAACACTAATTAGATATTTGCTAATTAGCGTCTGATGTGTGAAATGAAAAAACATTTTGAAGCTGAAATGAATAGGGTCTAGAAAGATAGGGCGGTATTCCAGTTCCCCCTTTTCCATATTATTATCATATTTCATAAATATTAATAAGATCACATGATACCAGCTGCTCTATAAAATTATCTCTCTGAACGAAGGCTTTTGTTTGATATAATAGGGATGTGTCAATATTTTGCATATGGAAGAAAGCACTCAATGAAGGAAAGAGTTTTTTCCCCTCAATGTTAAAGAGATGTCATATTTCATGAATCACTTTTATGCTCGATCAACCAGTTTTACTTTTTAGCCTAGACTTCTTCCCATAAGGGAAGGTAGAAAAACCTTTCTCTAAATTATCACTTTTCTTCCTCTCCTATACCTTAATCTTATCTTGGTTTAAAAGAGAACTTAATAGAGTGGAAAGTATCTTAAACCTATAATTCTCTGTAAGGAAATAATAGAAATCATTACAGAATGGTCAATTTCAATAAGAAATTTGACTAGTAAAAGAGAGACATTTGAATTTCATTAATTGTATGCATGAGGACAGTCCTAAAAAACCTCCATATGCCATTTTCGTATTAAGAAAAAAAGAACCATAAAGAATGGGATAGAGGTTTCAGTGCTTCAAGCTCACACACAGAGGTTATAATATTCAAGTCATAAATATTAATTCATGTTGTATTCATAAAATGTAACATTTTGATACGAAATATTTCTGAAGGGAGAGCCCACATTACACATATTTGTTTCTGAAAGAAAAGACCTATGATAATAAACTATTGCAGTTGGTGCGGGGTTTTTTGAAAAACCACTCACCTGTGAATGCTGGTCATATCACAAATTATATCTAATTACAGCACTGATACAGTAATTTGAAATGATAGCTAAGCACAAGTTGACAAAGGTGACATTGAAACATAATGACGACGAGATTATCATTTTCTTAGGCTGACATTTTGTGATTACAATAATGCTGATCGAGATGATTAAAACCATAATGAAGGGAAAGCTTCAAGAGCCAGAACAAAACATACAGAGACTAGAGAGAGGCGAACTATCATTTTGCCTTCTGCTTCTTCCATATGACTTGTCCTCCCTGTGTAAAGTCAGGCACTTGCACTAGTTCTAGAGAACTGTGAACCTGCGGTTGACAGATGCTATTTTCTACGGACTCCCTCAAGTGTCTGTTTTTCAAAGCTAGAGTGAAAGGATAAGGTCACCCACGCCAATGTATCCATTTACACTGGGGATTGTTTTCCAATTGGCTCTGAGATTGTGTATCAGCTTCCAGATGCAAAACATCAATATACTATCTGCACTGATACTCGGTTATCAAGATCTTCAGCTTAAAATTCATGGTGATCCCAAAGCTGTGCACTGCTGCAAACAAGTGAACGGGAAAGTGTGGCCGACACTACCCCTTCACTGATCATTACATGAGAACAAAACCAGACAGCTGTTAGTTACCAAGAAGAGAAATAAGGCAAGGTGAATCATACCCAATCAAGACATCACCAGTCAATCCAGCGGGCAGACTGGCTGAACTTGGGAGATGAGCGATGTACTGTACTTTGCTCAAAAGAGCCTATTTAAATTGCAGCAAGTTCAAAGTATCCGATGAGACTGTAATTCCAGCTGATTCTGAACCTCATTTCAAAAACAGAAGATAAATGTGTCTCAATTATTTAAAATCACCCTCCCAACTATCCATGTGTTCTCAAACTTGGTTTTCATTTACCTATGCTATTCATTGTCTTCAAGGCTCATCATAGGTTCATGGATAGTCATCGGAAAGTAATTTGCAAAAAATCTCTGCCACCAGCTAGGTAGGTGCCGTTGTCCCATTTCACTGATGAGGCAACTGAGACGGAGACCATAAAGGCTGCCTCTGAATGGGGAGCTTCTCACCACCTGAAAAAGTCTCACACTCTGCAACATTCGAAAAGTTCTCTTCCTCCCTTAAAGTATATGCTGACTCCCTGTAGCTCAGATAGCATGGCTTGGTTATTGCTACTTACTTTTTCTACAAATCAAAGAGGTAAGCTACAGTGTAAATTGCATGACATCCAAGCGTCCCCCATTCCTTAGCAAAGTCTCTATTTCCTTGTAATCTTCATCCTTATTCATCCCAACCTAATGATATCCACCCAGGTTGTAATAGCACCTTTCCCCAAGGATCACTTCTGACCTTAAGTTGACAAAGGTCGTGGGAGAGAGGAAAAGCTCACACATGTCCACACTCAGCCTCAGAGTTACAAAGCAGTGACCTTTTCTTAAGGTCTTATTTTGTTTATCAAGAAGAAGAAATTATCGTTATTCTGAGTTAAATATACACCTCTTGATGGATGAAGCTAGTATTTCTCCACTTTTAGTCACTCGAGCCTTAGAACTTTTCATTTTCCTTTCATATCAACTGCTGACTATTGATACAATAATTTGAAATTATAGCTAAGTGCATGCTGACAATGGTGACATTGGAACATAATGATGATGAGATTATTGTCATTATGTGACTGGCACTATAATACACACATTTTATATAGTATCTCCTTTGTTCCTGACAACGTTGTTTCTTACAATTTATATTACAGATTAAGAAATTCAGCTTAGAAAACTTTAATCATTTTAATCCATTCCCTCCAAAACATTTACTCAGCACATAGAGCGTGTTGACCACGCTGTTGGGCCTGGACACCTGATTTTTGAGCTGACACACAACTTAGAGCCTACGTTCTCAGCACTTTAGGCACCGGCTGAGAGCTTAATGACAGATGAATTCTCTCTCTCTGTTGTCTGACTCCACGCTAAAATCATGAACATGAATCATGTTCATGTGGTAGCCCCCATGAACAAACCCACACACATCTGTGTTCTTGGCATCCTTTATTATTATCAGGTATCATTAATCCATAGCCCACAAACCAAATCTAGTCTGAAGTCTGTTTTTTGTATGGCTCATAAGCTGAGAGTGGTTTTTTTCCATTTTTAAAGTGTTGTTTTAATTAAAGAAGAATATGTGACAGACATTATGACTCAGCCCTAAATATTTACTATTTCATTTTTTACAGGAAAAGTTTGCCAGTGGATTATCTTTTTAAAGGAAAGTTAAATTGCCTTCAATGACTTTTATGTGACTTTTAAATAGCTTTGTACAGATAGTATGTGTTGCTGGGTTAAAGTTTCTTTTTGTGGAAGTGGTTATTATTTATTTACAGCTAAATTCTAGTCATTGTGAGAAGCATTTTTTTTTTAGCATATCAATCCTATTAACCCTCAAAATGAGCACAGGTAGGCACTATTCTTACCCTACTTTGCAGGGAAAGAGATTCTGGCTCAGGATGAGCAAGTTTCAGAGAACGTGGTCTGATAACCAGCCAGGATTCAAACGTTACTCTGTCTAGTCCCACCACTAGCCTAGAGGGGACTATAATACTAATAAGAAAAAGGTATCACCACCTGATGGATGCAGACAATGCCAGTGCTAACTGTTTGGCAAGGGGACTATGAGCTAGCTAGCTGCATCACTTTCCCTCTTGCCAAGCTTCCTGCATAACCACAAGCAGATTGAGTTTACAAGCCTCTCTCATATCTTGCTTCTCATTCTTGAGCTTTAATTTCCATGCATTAATGTGCAGTGAGCATTCTACGTTTGGTACCTTCTTGGCACTGCTTGCTTATTTATGATTGGGTGTTCTTTAAGCAGGGTTTGGATTTCCTCTAAGTATCATCACTGTGGCCTCCTCTGCTAGGCTTCCACCTGTTTCTCAGGCCCAACTCCCCCATCTCCTGATATTCATGACAGGCAGAAGAAGGTTGAGGAAGGGAGCCTTACTAACTCTACCCATTGACTTGAACCACAGAGAGGCTAGTGTCAGATGAGCAGGGGAATCTGCACCCACCCCTCCCAGCCCCAAAGGTCAATAAGTTATGTTGTGGCTTTGAGCTTCTCACTGGAACCTTCTGAAAAGGTCCATCCAGAAGACACTGGTACAAGCAGAAAAGGAGATGGGAGAGTCATATGAACTTTGATTCTTAAAGTTCTGAATCTTTGCTTGAAAAGAAAATACACAACTCTTTCATCTTAGACAAGGGGCGATTTCACTTAACCTAGAAAAACCATGTTAATAAGATGCTTCTAATTGACCAAAGTAAGAGAGAGAGAGAGAAAAAAAAAAAAAGGAAATCACATTAAGAGAAATTTTATCCTTAACACACGGAAAATGCTGGGTTCCAGGGAGTCTTGTTCAGAACCGCAGGTGTTCTGCAAGGGTTATATGGCATCAGGAAGGATAGTAGGAGCGAGAAGGCAGCGTAGAAACATGGCTTGAGAGATGATGGGCGGACGGGGAAGCCATCAGCTCTTACCAGTATTATTCCTCGACTGTTCATAGCTATCCGCCTTATTCTCACAGTCTCTCCTCCTCTGTCCTGCACCCCAAATTAATCCTTCTGAAAATAGTTTCATAGTGTCACTCCATTTCTCAAATACACTTCAAATGGTTCTCACTGAAAATTAAGTCCAACTGCCTCTCCCTGACATTTAAACATAGGGTTGTCAGATAAAACACAGGATACCCACTTCAATTTGAATTTCATATAAAGAAAAGGTGATTTCTTCAGATATACAACAAGCAATTTCTTCAGCATAGTATGATCCAATCAAAATAACTTTTTGTGTGTGAAATTCAAATTGAACTGGATATCCGGTATTTTATTTGCTAAATCTGCAAATTCAGAGGCATTTTGAATCTGCCCCCAATTTTTTTTTGGAGGTGTATCTTCTTGCATTCCTTCAAAGCCGTTTTCCTGCTCTTTAAAATGAACGAGGCACATTCTTGTCTCCAAGCTTTGCTCATACTTGCACCCTCACCTGGAATGCCTGCTTCATTTGTCTTTCTCTATCCAGCAAAGTTCTACCTCACTGCCTCCCTCAAGAATAGTTTTAGTCCCTGAGAAATCGGAGATGTGAGATGTCTATGGAATCCTCATTTGACCTTTGGTAAATAACTATATTGTGTTTTATCTGATACTGGTGGTAGGGTGGCATCTTTGTTCATTTAAGCCCTGAATTGTGCTAGTCTGACCACTCTGTCATGCTCCAGATATGTCCTTCCGTGTGGACACACTCCGTGATATTTGGCTTAAATCAGTTGCTACTGGAGCTTCTGAGTGGTTCAGTAGCTTATCTAAGACTACAAGTCTGGCGAGTGACATAGTAGGTTTCTTACCTAATTAAGAACAGTGTGTATGACTCCAAGCTATGCTGTTGCTTCTTGTTGATTTTATCCCTACGTGTATTGTGCATTTGGTCTTTTTTCCATCCCTGTACATTCTACTCCATGCCATTTTACCTACATGCTGTCCACAAGTAATGGCTACCTGACCAGTTTCTCTGTCTGCAGCATACCTCCCAAGCTACTACCATAACTGACTGTACTCAAGTCTGTGAAAAATCTTCCTAAGACCACTATGAACATGGTACCCACAAGTTCAGGAAACTTCATACTTCCCAAGTTTATTGACTTGTTTTTCTAGGTTGCCCATTTTCTGAACCCAACCTACTCTTTTGCTTTACTTGCAATAATCCCTTACATGGACATTTTCCACCCAAAGCCATATCCTCTCTGAATATTTCCAGTTTTCTGCTTCCATATTGTCTCCTGAAATTGTCTACATTCCTGTCTCAAACAATCAAGATCTTTCAAGTTTATATAGGGTACATATACACACATATTTACACTTCAATTAGTTTTTACTAAACTTTTCATATGTCTTATCAAAGTATTGTGTTGGCCAGAAAGTTCATTCTGGTTTTTCCATAAGATATTACAGAAAAAAACAAATGAACTTTTTGGCCAATCCAATAATAAAACTTTAAATGTCTCACGGTGACAGAGAACACCCATCATTGTCCTAAGATCTTATGCAAGCAGTTGTTGTTTCGTTGTTGCTAAGTTGTATCTGACTCTTCTGCAATCCAATGGACTGTCGCCCCCCAGTCTCTGTCCATGCGATTTCCCAGGCGAGAATACTGAAGTGGGTTGCCATTTCCTTCTCCAGGGGATCTTCCAGACCCAGGGATTGAACCTGCATCTCCTGCATTGCACCCAGATTCTTATGTACTATATTCAGGCTCCTCATCTACAAATGGGGAAAATATTAGCTCCTACCTCATGTGACTATGAGATCAGATGAGACCATACACATAACTAAGGGTAGCTTATAGCTATGTTGGAAAAAATTCTAAATAAAGACAAGCTGAACAAATAAAGATGTTGGGCAGAGGTGCTCTATTTCCCACTATACCTGGGAAACGTGATCTAACTCATAGCATCAATAAGGATGTGAAAAGATAGCCTGCTGGGTAATAAGGTTTCCTGAAGTTCAGCAAACAGGAGTACCTAAGTTCTAATGCCCATTAAAAGATAACGTGTTGGGGCATTATTTTTTATAACAAAGTAAAAATAAAAATGGCTTTGAACCTTATTTTCTTTATCTGAATCTTAGTTTATTCTCCCTCTTTACTTGAACCTTAGTTTATTTTCTAATAAAAAGTTGTACTCTTTGCAAACGATATACAATAAGCCTGTAATTCTTGCCTCCTGCTTTAAAACCACTAGTAGAAAAGTGTACAGGGTATTCTTGGGTATAAGGCAGCTGTAATCCATAGCTCCAAGAGTAGGAAGGGGAACCTACCATTAGAAACCCCTCAAAAAGAAAGGAAGCCGCTGTTGCAGCTACTTCCAATGTTTAACCAGGTCTGTAAACATAATATTAGATGTCTCGTGCTACTCTGGTGTCATTTATTCGGAGGCAGTAAGTGAAACCTCTTTAGGCTCCCATGCTCCTCGCCGTCACGGACTCATGTAAGGCTGCCCTGTTTTCTTCACATCAGCTCAGTCGAGCCATGTACCCTCTTCAGTCTTCTCCACTCAGACGGAGGAGTTAATGCAGTTAGATTGCTCCTGGGCTTCTAGCGGGACTACTTCAAATGATATTACTTCCATTTGTGACGTGCATCACCAGCAGTGCTCACATTTGAGGCCAACAGCAAACAGACATCTAAGTCCGCTGGCTGCAAGAGCAGCAGCGCTTCCCCGCTGAAAAGCCAGGGAGCGACAAGGCTATAAATTTGTCAATTTCCTCAACAGCCGGGTGGTGCGCAGGCCGCCACCTGAATGGGACTCTTGAGCAAGGCCACGGATTGCTCTGCGTTCCCAGGATTTGCAGGGAACTGTGTTCACGGATCACAAGCCTGTTTTTGACAGCACGGATCGATGCAAGGAGAGTGAAAACTTAAATCAGGGCTTTCTTCTGATAACTGCCATTTGGGGAGAAAATCCACTTTGGGCAAAAAAGAAGGGCCTTGAGGGCACCCACCACGCAGGGTTCCTCCAGGATGAAAAGACACGGTGAAAGTAACACGTGCAGTTCACAGCCAGACTGGACAGTGGGACTACATGAAGGATACGGCTCACACATATAGATATTCAAGTGCAAACAACTGGATAGTCCTTCACAGTTTTATTCCTTATGCTTTTATTTCTTTATTCTGTGTCACAACTGATTAAAAAAAATGTTTCCAAATTATCTACATGTGAAACTGATTTTTTTAAGTTTCCAATGTGTCAGAGTTATATAGTAAAAGTTAAATTCCTAGAAAAATAGATATCCTGGTTATGCAAATTGCTCTAAAAGTTTCTAATATCCTCTGTTTCTTTATGCATCTTCTTGTGGCTTGGTAGTAGTGTGTTCTGCAGATCACATTTTCAGTGACACTGCTTTAGGATACATTCTATACATTTTAGTACAAAGGACTACTCACAAAAATGGTTAAATAACATAATAGACTTTTCTTTGTAATAGGTAAAGCATATACATAACAGATTATAATATTGGACCCCTTTCCTTTAGTTTTGGAAGAGTAGCCATGTCTTTCTTGTCTAATCTACTCATCAACTTCAAACATGCTGGTATGGGGTTTCCAGAGGATCTGGGAATGCTGTAATCTCTGTCACTTGTGTTTTCTCTCATTGCAACAGACATTATAAAATTTCAGAAAGCTAAGAGAATATATTGCCTTCCAGGTGTCCCAGTGGTAAAGAATCTGCCTTCTAATGAGGGCTTCGATTCCTGGGTCAGGGAGATCCCCTGGAATAGGAAATGGCAACCTACTTGAACATCCTTGCCTGGAAAATTCCATGGACAGAGCAGGCTGGAGGGCTATAGTCCATGGGGTTGCAAAGAGTCAGACATGACTGAGCATACAAACACACATAAAAATTTATTAATATTACAAAATGAAGAAATTTTAGTTTTAAATCAGTGATTTAGTGATTTCATGAGCTAACGCAAATAGTCACTTATTTCTGTACTAATCAACAGAATTCAATCTATTCTTTATATTGTTTTACACGTAAATTCACTGTTTTCAATGTTTTAGAGGCATTTCCTATCAAAACTCCCCTTCATTCCAGCTCTCCCTCTGTGTTTGCTCCATGTGTTAAGATGCTCTGGCTTGAAGATAAGCACAGCGGATACTCGATACTCATCAAAGACATGAAGCTTCTCATAAGTGCACAGGTGAACACGTTGATATGTAATGATGTTACGTTAACTCCAAACTCCTAATCATATACAGACTACTATATATAAAACAGATAACCCACAAGGACCTATAGCACAGGGAACTACACTCAGAATTTTATAATAATCTATAAGGGAAAAGAATCTGAAAAATAATAGATATATGTATATGTATAACTGAATCACTTTGCTATATACTTGAAACTAACACAACATTGCAAATCAAATATACTTTAATAAAAAATTTTAAAATATTTTAATTATCATAATATAAAGAAAAAAAAGATGTAATGAAGAAGAGATGATCCAAATGAAAGAAATGGAAGAATGGATTCTAGTTATAGCAACATAAAATCACACGACTATAGATTGTTCAAAGGCTAAAAGGAATTTCTACAGATCATGCCTCAATTTGTAAATGTGAAAATTAGAACAGCAACTTCAGAGTAATTGGTTTGCAGCAGGACCAATAATCTGGCTCAGAAGATGAGAGGGCAGTGATGAAGCAGAAACTACTGCTGACTGATTTGCTATTTCTCCATCTGAGTCTAACATAAAATTGAAAAAACTATATTTACTTCATTTATTCATTTGATTATCAACATCTAGTGTATACAATCCCATGTGAAGAAGAGATAAGAGGTCTTTGGATGAAATGAGGCAAGCAAGCCAAGGTGTTCTTACCGATGATGGTCTTTACTGTTATTAAAAACAGATTTAAAGCAAACTCAGAGAGAAATCTGGCTCCTACTTTCAGTCTTTCTACTTCACCCATTCTCACAATACTCATGCCATTGCCTTCTCCGTATACAAGTAAACTTAAGTTTAAAGGAAAACCAGATGGGAATGTATAGTAGAGAATTTCAAGAAGCATGAAGACAGTTGTTAGTGGCAAAGGAGAACCAATACTGGGCTAAAATGTGTTTTTTTTAAATTAATTAATTAATTTTATTGGAGGCTAATTACAATATTGCAGTGGTTTTTGCCATACATTGACATGTACAAACACAATAAGGAGAGATGAGGGTGTGAAGAGCTTACTCAATTCATTGCAGTGAGTTCAACAAAGATCATTTTTTAAATTATCTTTAACTGTGTTGGTTTCTGTTGTACACATCACAAATCAGTCATACCGATTTACGTATTATATATATATATCTCCCCTCCCTCTGGAGCCTCCCTCCCCTCCCCACCTCGCCTCTCGGGGTCATCACACTGCTGCAGGCTGGGCTCCCTGTGTTACACAGCAGCTTCCCGCTGCATCTGTTTTACACATGGTAGTGCATATACATCGGAGAAGGCCATGGCACCCCACTCCAGTACTCTTGCCTGGAAAATCCCATGGAAGGAGGAGCCTGGTAGGCTGCAGTCCATGGGGTCGCTAAGAGTCGGATGTGACTTCACTTCCACTTTTCACTTTCATGCATTGGAGAAGGAAATGGCAACCCACTCCAGTGTTCTTGCCTGGAGAATCCCAGGGACAGGGGAGCCTGGTGGGCTGCCGTCTGTGGGGTCGCACAGAGTCGGACACGAGTGAAGTGACTTAGCAGCAGCAGCAGCAGCAGTGCATATACGTCGATGCTGCTTTCTCAGTTTGGCCCACCTTCTCCTCCCTGCTGCATCAAGTCTGTTCTCTATATCTCAACAGACAGTATTTTAAAACATAAGAAAAACCAGTCATTGATTGAGCCACTACATATGCTGGGTACTTCTAAGTACCGTAGAGTGTATGATGGGATTCAAAGAATGAAACTCGGAAAAGTTAAATACAGCTAGACAGACAGGTGAGGGTTAGTACCTAGTGACACAATATGGGCCAGGCACTGTGGTAAGACTTCTGCTTGAATGAGTTTATTTAATGCTGTCAATAAACTGCTAAAGTAGGTACATTATCATAACTTGACTTTAAAGATGAAGTTATCAAGACTCAGATTAAGAAGTTTAGTTAAGTTAATACGGTAAAGAAATTCTAAATATAGTGATCATGCTTCATTTTTGACACCATTCTTCTTCTTCAATACCCTCTTCTGCCTGGCAGCAAGCGGCAGGACACTCAACCGAACACCACACATGCCTAGCCCAGGATGGTTTCCAGTCCATTTTGGCTTCCCAATGAGCTAGGGGCACTGGAAGGCAATGACCTTTATTATCTAAGATGAATATATTTCCAATTATTTCTCCACTGTCACAATTTATCATTCAAGATTGCCTTCTAATTTGCAGTCCTCCAAATTGTCAGACTTTTACTGGATGCTTTAATTATAGAAGTTTATCTAAATAAAAAAGAGGTAATATGAATTTTGTCAGAGGTGGATTTTATATAGCTATCAAAGCAAATGCTGAATACCTTGTGTAGGCTTATTAAAATGTATTTAATGAACCTGAGCTCAAACTGCTTTTCAGTCTTTTTTTGGCCCCCAGAAAGGATGGAATTTCTCTGGCAGTTTCAGAAGAATTACAAGGTTTCATGAGGCAGAATATCCTCTTTGCACACTGAAGATTATGTCTTTTTCCTTTCTTTTTTTCTCATCAGAGCAAGAACCCCCTAATACTATGATGTCCAATTGAACTTTCATTCAATAAGCATTTACTTAGTGCCTACTGTGTGCTACAGTTGAGGTACAAGGATTCATGGTCTCCGCTCTTACAGAATTCTGAATCTATAATATACAAGGCACATATAATTACTCAATGGAAAAAAATGGCAATAAAGAAGTATGCAGAAAGTATTATGGGATCACAGGTGAATAAGCAACTATTTCTATCCTTGGGGTCACAGAATGCTTCAAGAGAAAAGGAGCCATTTTCTCTTGGAGATATTGGCATCAGTTTACTGAGTAAGACAAGGGGTAGAACAATCCAGACAGAAGGAATGGCATAGATATAGAGAGACCAGGAAATGCAAAGCATGAGAAATAAGATGGTAGAATTCAAAAGATGTCATATAACAACACAAAGAAGGAAAAGAACCCATTATATGAAATTCTGATCTTCCAAATCCTGTACATATAATTTATGAGAGTCTGCTGAATTATTTTTGGAAGGGATACTTGTTTTTGTTGAATATTTAGGCCTACTAAACATGATCCTTTGGGTTTGCCTGTGCATGAGGGCCTATGTAACATGTCAGATATACCCTTTTTGCGACAAAAATTTAAATTCAAGAATTATTTTTCTCTATGTAGGAATGCAAAGTTCCAGTTGTCTGTCTCTGTAAATAAAAATTCACTCTTCCAATGTGAGAAATGGAGGAATAGGGGTGTATGGGGCTTCTCTGGTGGCTCAGACAGTAAAAAATCCATGTGCAATGCAAGAGGCATGAGCTTGATCCCTGGGTCAGGAAGATCCCTTGGAGAATGGAATAGCTACCCAATCCAGTATTCTTGCCTGGAGAATTTCATGGACAGAAGAGCCTGGAAAGCTAGGGGGTGTATGAGAAGGGAGTGTGGTAAGGA
This sequence comes from Bos indicus x Bos taurus, assembly GCF_003369695.1. Taxonomy (NCBI): domain Eukaryota; kingdom Metazoa; phylum Chordata; class Mammalia; order Artiodactyla; family Bovidae; genus Bos; species Bos indicus x Bos taurus. The sequence continues at coordinate 31,166,143 of NC_040082.1, forward strand.
GAGTGGGAACTCTCAATCAAAGATCTTTTATTTCCAGAGAGTTCATTCCTAATGCCAGGAGACAGGGGATTTATTGTACTTGAATCCCTGTGGACCCCACACTTTTCTGAGGGATAGTGGGGCATATAAGGGTATTACATATGCCCTCAGAAATATGTGCATCAACTTTTCAGCAAGATCCCATGATCTCTACTTGACAGACTGTGAACATTTCAGGAGCAGATTTCCAGAGACACTGAGATTTTTTTCTAGAAATCAAACCCTCCAAATGTATGCTACTAGAGAAGGCGTTATCCAAGGTAAAGGGCAGAGACCAACCAATTAGCAGATGAATAGGAATAAGAAAGAAGGAATCTATCTTCCCAGGGAAAGAGATCTAGAGAAATTTAAGAGTTTTCATGAAATTTTATTGTAATTTATAAAATAACCTTTTTAAAAACAAGGACTAAGAAGCCATCAGTATTGACTAGGAAGGAATCACAAAGTGCAAGCAAGCCAAAAGAAGAAAAACGTAACCCAACAGTTTTACTATTGTTTTCTGGTTATATAAGCAGTGATATAGGCTTGTTATGGAACATTTACAAAATACAGAACCATGCATTGCCACTACCCCACTGTTAGCAATCTGTTGCAGAATATTCCATTCTTCTTTTCTAGGTGTGTGTGTGTGTGCTATTTCTTATACAGATATGGAGCAACACATAAGTAATTTTTGACATTGGTAGCTAACTACATGCATTCACATCGTGGATATTTTTTCAGAGGTGACACTTATGACATATGACCTATTACAGTTATGTTCCAACCATACTTATTCCTTACCTATTTAGGCATTTTTAAAAATTCCTGCAACAGGGTATCTTTTTTTTATTCATGAAGGCACAAGAAGCTGCTTATGCAAATGTTGGATATCGTTCATGTTTTCTTATTTTTAAGGCCATGGCTATGTCTTCCTTTCTAGGACAGGTCTTTCTTCCTTGATTAGGTAGGCTGGCCATTTTCAATTAAACCAACAGTAATGAACATGAATAAAGACATATTCACTCCCCAATTCCATGCCCTGATAATTTGGAGATAATAGACACCCCTCAAATATATGATAATAATAATACCATTAATAAAATAATGTAAACTATATTCTTCAAATAGTGTCCAAGAAGTCACAAAACTACAGAAAACAGTCACTAGGAACTCAAGCAAGTGTCACTATTTGTTTCTCTATTTTCCTCTTACACTTTCTCCAAAGAACTATAACCTGCTAGAAATTTCAAGTTCAAACTGATTTTTAGAGTTCCTGACCTGGGAATACAGAATGACTCAATCTAAAAAGAGATACCAATTGAGAAACTGCCATAGGTACCCACAGAAGTGCAAGATTTAGAATTGATCCTTTAGGTCCTAGGTTGATGGGACTTTAGCAATATCCAAGGCATAGTTTACACAGAGAAGTTGACCCTATGGAAATTTCCATGTTCTTGAAATCTTATGTTACTTGGTCTTTTGCTAAGGAATTACCAGCACACTCACGCATTCTTTCTGATAGCAGATCCCAGTAGAGCTAAGCCATATGTTACTCCTTTATTCTTGGAATAGAGTGCTTAGGTTGGTACTTTGAAGGCTCAAGACTTAAAAATAACTGCTTGAGGAAACACCCTTATAAAAGGTGCATAGGACTTAAAAAATGACATTTGGATATTGGTCAAAATATTACTCCTTGTATGTCATCACAGTGTCATAATATTATGACTCATTATAGTGTCACATCAGACCAACCCCCACAAAGTATGAGTTTAACCGATCCACTTGTACAGATTTGCACATTCAAAGGAATTCCTTTCTGATATTCAGAAGGGTGGTGAGCAGCTTGAAGAGAGGGCACTGTGTAATTTATGTACTTCATTTGGCAACTGGCCAACACAGTTTGGGAAGATCGACACAGAAACTGCTCATCAAGCTGATTAACAAACACAAACAAGGGATGATTCTTGTTAACAGCACCAGGTTGGGAAATACCAAAATACTGTGTTTCCCATAAGATACTTATAAGACTTGCCATGGGCACTATTTCAAATGTATTCTTGTTTATGCTGCTAGTTTCTTCCAGGTGGGCTGAGAATTTAATTCATAAGAGAGAGGACTGACATTTCTTTTTACCCTCTTTTCTTCATTCACATTTCTTCTTCCCCTTTTTGGGAAGGTATGAAAATGTTTATATTGTAAGAGAGTGGTTCTTGACTCTGACTGCATATTAGATTCCCTTGGTGTTATGGACCGAATACTACAGTCCTCCCAACACTCGTATGTTGAAACCCTAGTCCTAATATGATCATACTTGGAGGTGAGACATTTGGGAGGTGATCAGGTATGTAGGTTGAGCCCTTATGAATGGATTAGTGCCCCTTATAAGACAAAGCCAGAGAGATAGCTCAGTCTTTTTCTTGTATGTGAGGATACAAGATTTCAGCAGTCTTCAGCCTGCTAGAAGGCTGTCATCAGAACCCAACCATTCTGGCACCCTGACCTCAGACATTCGGTCTCTAAAACTGTGAGAAATAAATGTCTGTCTTTTATGGTATTTTGTTGCAGCAGCCTGAACTAGTACACTCAGGGAGTTGTTACAAAAATACCAGAAGTCTGGGTTCCCACCAACAATGATTTTTATTTACTTGGTGGGGAGAGGGCTATGCATTGGTACTTTCTAAACAGCTTTCAGAATACTATAATGTGCAGCAGTCTCACAGACTATTCAAAGGACGACTTTCAGATAGGCAGCATCAGCCTTACCTGGAACGTTGTTAAAAATGCAGAATTAGGTCCCATTCAGATCTATCAAATCAGAATCTGCATTTTAACATGATCCTCAGGTGAAGTGAATGCATATCATATTTTGAGAAGCACTACCATAGGGAAGGAGATAGAATAATAAAGTGAAGATATTTACCAATATTTGGTAATAACAAATTACAGTCTGAGTCACCAGGGAAGCCCAATATCAAAGATAACACTGATTTAAATAATGGTCATAGCTAATACTTATTAGGTGTTCATTATTTGCCAGATAGTCATCTAAATACTTCACATGCCTTGACCCCTTTAATGCATAAAACAACCCAGGGAGGCTGATGTTGCTATTTTCTTTTTTTTCCTTCCAGTTTTGTTGAAATACCATCGACATGCAACATCATATAAGTTTAAGGTGTGTAATATAATGATTTGATTTATATATATATAGTGAAATGATTATTGCATTAAGTTTAGTTAACATCCACAACCTCACAAGTTATACTCTTTTTTTCTTGTATTGAGAACTTTATGATCTACTCTCTACGTCTCTATTTTCTGAGTAAGAAAACAGAGGTGAATGAACTTGGGCAAGGATTCACAGTCCCTGAGGACAGACTAGGCACCTACAGGAACTTTCTCCTTCGTATTAAAGATATATGTGGTTGAACAGCTGATGATGAAGGAAATTGAAGGACTTGATAATCTAACAGGTTGGCTAATTCAGCAATCTGACACAATAGGGATGACAGGCTATATGAAATGTGAATGGCTTTTCTGTTACTTATAAATAACCATAGTCAAGATAGCCAAGATGAATACATGGTAAATGTGAGATATTAGGCAAATTTAGGGGCATTATTATCTCCAAGGTACTCAAAGATCAGACCACATTCAAAGCTTTGAATTTGAATCTTAAATTCATTCCTGGGTCATGAAGCCCAGTTGATCTCAATGAAGTCTACAGAGTCATAGGTAACATCTCCAAAAAGGAAATATGAAGTGAATTCTGTCTTTTCTTAAGAGAAACTATGAGAGCTACAATTTGGGAGTTAATTTTCTCAAAGCAGCAAGGTGTCCCCTGGTCAAAGTAAAATAAATATTTTTCTATTAGGTGCTAAATAAATATTTGTTGAGTTAATTAATATGTATATGAAATGCTCTCTCAAAGAAAAACTATTCTGGCAGCCCTTGCAGTGCAGGTGGACCATATATGGGTTTATTTGGCACAGGTAGTAGTTTTTTTTTTTTTAATGAGCCATTATTTAGTATCAGGGGATTTCACTCACAGACACAGAGATACAAATCCAGGTTTCTAGTTTTTCTTTTAAAATTGCAAATCCTGGCAACACTGTGTCTCTGTGCAACAACCACCGGGCACTGCAGGGTTGCTCTCACAGCAGCAAGGCGCATGCTCACTAGAGATCTGCTGTCCCACCTGGAGTGCACTGAGTGCTGGTCCCCAGTCCTAATGCCCAGAACCTGCAAACATTACTGTATACAGTAAGAGTGAATGTTGCCTTACATGGCAATGCTGCTGCTGCTAAGTCACTTCAGTCGTGTCCGACTCTGTGCGACCCCATAGACATCAGCCCACCAGGCTCTCCTGCCCCTGGGATTCTCCAGGCAAGAACACTGGAGTGGGTTGCCATGTCCTTCTCCAAGGCGTTAAAGTGAAAAAGTGAAAGTGAAGTCGATCAGTTGTTTCCAACTTTAGCGACCCCATGGACTGCAGCCTTCCAGGGTCCTCCATCCATGGGATTTTCCAGGCAAGAGTACTGGAGTGGGGTGCCATTGCAATAGATGGGATTAATTGTGATCTTGAGGAGAGGACTTTATTCTGGATTATCTGGCTGGGCCCCCAATTCCCTCACATGTATCCTTTTAGGAGAGAAGCAGAGAGAGACAGACACGCAGAGAAGGTGATGTGAAGAGGGAGTGGGGTGTAGGCAGTGTGACTGCAGGCCAAGGGGTGCTGACAGCCAGAAACAGATCGTCCCCCCAGCAGAGCCTCCAGAGACAACGCAGCCCTGTAGACACCTTGTTTTGGATTCTTGGCCTTTACGACACTGAGTGAATACATTTCTGTTGTTTTAAGCCACCTAGTTTGGGGGCATTTTGTTATGGCATCCCTGTGTGCATGCTTGGTTGCTTCAGTCATGTCTGACTCTTTGCAACCCTATGGACTGTTACCCACCAGGCTCCTCTGTCCATGGAATTCTCCAAGCAAGAATACTGGAGTGTGTTGCCATGCTCTCAGGAAGAGGATCTTCCTGACACAGGGTTTGAACCCGTCTCTTATGTCTTCTGCAATGGCAGGAGAGTTCTTTACTACTACTGCCACCTGGAAAGCCCTAGGAATCTAACATAACACCACTTGGACATAGATGCCCATGCATCTGTACAGGAGATTTTTATTAGGACACAGGCTCTTTGTTGGGTATGGGGAGGATACAATGGACAAAGGGGACCATAGTGGTAACAGCCCAGACAAGGCACTCTACATATCCAGGCATTATCCCTTAGAATGGATCTAGTTGAGATTTTTTGTTCTTTGCCAGGAAACTTGTTATCTTAATAGAAAAGTTATGGCTTTTAGATAGATTTATATTTTTATATTCTAACTTTATAAAATGCCAGGATGAATGTATTTCCCTTTAGGTATGAAACACATAATGTAGGCAAATGACCCTTAGAGATTGAATGTTCCATAACCTTCATTTTACAAATGGGAAAACTAGACCCAGAGAGAAAATGGGAGGCCCAAGGTCACACAGATAATTAGGGCAGAGTTCGGCTTAGACCTTCTCACTCATGGTTCATTGCTCATTTTACATCCCAGCCCCCTTTCATGACCTAACTCTTTCAAATCCTAACTATTAGCTTTTGACCATTGAAATAAGGTTGACTGTGAGATCCATTTAGCTTAATAGAATGGCACTTTTGTTCAAGAGTAAGAGTAGGCATGCCCTCAGTCTTTCAGAGGGAATGTTTCAAGCCCATGTCCAAATGGGCCTTTTTCTAAGCAAACTAATTTATCCAGAACATCTAAGTCACATCATGTTTAACTAAAAAAAGGTCTTGTCACGATGATGTTGTTGTTCGGCTGCTCAGCCGTGTTTGACTCTTAGTGAACCATGGACTTCAGCACATACCTGGCTTCCCTGTCCTTCACTGTCTCCCACAGTTTGCTCAAACTCATGTCCATTGAGTCAATGATGCCATCCGACCATGTCATCCTCTGTCGCCCATTATGATATAAGCAGTATTTAATATGCTAAAGAGTACAGATATTTAAAGAAATTGGACAGGAACAACTCAATTGGTAACTTTCTAAAGGAAAGAGAGCAATGCCAGAGAATATATCAATTTATTAGCAAGATGTGAAAGATCTTAAGAAAGCCTGAAAAACATGACTGTACTATACAAATTGAAGGTTAGCAAAAAGAGCCTCAGCACTCAAAGGACAGTACAAATTAACACTGTACACCAATGTTCTTTTTGCAACAGGGAAAAAGAGAGAGTAGAACTTTTAATTAAATTTTTTTCTAACAGTAATTTTTTTAGAGCAATCACAGATGCCCCAATAAAGCAAGAGCTGATGGTTATAGTGTTGCATTAGCTAACTTTTATACCTTTCTAAGCCTCAGGTGGCCAAGTCACATTTGGACTCTATTCTGGATAAATTTTACAGTTCAACACAATGGCATTTTCTTTAATGCTGACCCCGGAACTCCCTAAAAACACATGGGGTCTGCATTGCTGGAACTAATTCATGAAATAATAAGGATTTTTACAAACAGTCAGAAAGCATATTAAAATGCCATGTCAATATTTGCCTATGCCAAAACCCCACCATAGACAACAATAAGCTTGACTCATTAATGCCCAATATAAACTATACAAGATGGATGCTTCTGCAGAATGCCTGGATTAATTCATTGGCTTTTACCATGTCTATCCTAGCCATGCCAAACCTGCTTATTAAAGCCAGCGGGCATTCAAAACAGGAGCTTCATTTATAGATCTCTCTTCTAGTAAGCAAAGGTAATAGAAATAAAACCAACTGGCTCTTTCTCAAGGGAATAAACCTCAAATATTTAAGTAGTGATATACTTGCTTTTTATTGACTCAGGAATGGATTTGGCTTAATCCAGTTAAAGTCCTGATGATGGGAAAGACTGAAGGCTGGAGAAGGGTATGACAGAGGATGAGATGGTTGGTTGGCATCACCAACTCAATGGACATGAGTTTGAGCAAGCTCTGGGAGTTGGTAATGGACAGGGAAGCCTGGTGTGCTGCAGTCCATGGGGTCACAAAGAGTTGGACACAACCAAGCGACTGGACTGAACTGAATTAATCTGAGATACTAAAAGTTCATCCTGAAAACCTTTGTCTCTGGCTGTATCTGTGGTGTTGGAGAAGACTCTTGAGAGTCCCTTGGACTGCAAGGAGATCCAACCAGTCCATTCTGAAGGAGATCAGCCCTGGGATTTCTTTGGAAGGAATGATGCTAAAGCTGAAACTCCAGTACTTTGGCCATGTGAAGAGTTGACTCATTGGAAAAGATTATGATGCTGGGAGGGATTGGGGGCAGGAGGAGAAGGGGACGACAGAGGATGAGATGGCTGATTGGCATCATTGACTCGATGGACGTGAGTCTCAGTGAACTCCGGGAGTTGGTGATAGACAGGGAGGCCTGGCGTGCTGCAATTCATGAGGTCGCAAAGAGTCGGACATGAATGAGTGACTGATCTGATCTGATCTGATGAACAGCCTGGATGTTGTTTATTTCTGACACCTGTCAATCATGACACGTGATGGCTTATATCACCCTGTGCAATGGTAACCACACAGTAGCCCTGCCAGAATGGTCAGTTCCAAGTGACTTTGGCCATTTGACCTTCCTATCACCTCCATCTCACCAAATCTTAACTAATTAATTAGAAACAAGCCCAGACTTTTATGCCATTGTGGCAAACATAATCTGGCACCAAAAATAAAACAAGTAAATAAAAAACTTGAATGGAGCCATTATCTTAGAAATTTGAGTTAATATTAAGAAAGAATTAAATAACTAAGAATTAGAGCTGAAGGTGAAAGTTGAATTTGGGAGATAAGTCAGGCAGGCCATAATAGACCCTGTGGAGTCAGAGCTATGGAGAAGCAGGAGCAGTGAGTAAGCAATGCCATAATGTAGGAAAAACAAAACAAAACAAGTAGATGATAGCAAAGAGTAGAGAGAAGAATACACATACAGAAGCCAAGCCACAAACACCATGGACAGAGCACTGAAATGGTGAGTCATGAAATCTAACCTGCAGAGGTTTTTGGCACCTTTTTGTACCTAGAACATTCTGGCTATAAAAGTCTACCAATATCCAGGATAGCAGTCATTTTTCATCTTCTAGAGATATAATGGGCCAACTTTCCATATTATTACCCTCATACAAAAGCCCACCTTCCCACTCCTTATGGAAGGAACATGAATGAGTCTGTTTCTGGCAAGCAAGAGATTAACTAAAAACATTATATAAACCTAACCATTCATCTGATGATGTTACACCATTTTACAGGCTTGATTATGTACTATTTGAGATATCTCTTTGCTTCCTGCAGAGATCCTGCTGTTTCATAACCACTTTGCTTGATGTTATATGGGCTTCTGAAGAGAATGCATCTTGATATGCATCACACAACAAGACCAAATCTAACACAGAGACATACTGGTTACAGAGACTACCAAAATACTTTAAAGCTCAAATGTTCACTTGCCCAACTGCTTCTTTCTGGGCATTTCAAGGCATTGGTTGATTAAATATCTGGTATCATTAACTTGAATTTTAATTTCAATTAAATGTTTAGGCTCCATTTAGTCTATGGTCCCTAATGGTGACTCAAGGCTCTAATTTTCAACACTCTTTAACATGATTCTTTTGTTTCAGAACGTTTTCTGTGTTCTTTTAGGTGTCTAACAGTACTCATTTACCACATCCTAAATGATGCACCTTGCAAATATCATATTAAAGTTAAAACTAACAGTAACTGAAAATTTAACTTGACATGTTTCTTGAAGTTCTTATCCAAATCTAACAAATTATGTATATATAGATGTATGTATTTTTAAAAAGAAGCACCTTTTGATTATGAATTATATGTTTAACCCATTTCTAAGAAATAATAAATTCAAACAATTTTGACACCTAGAAGAATTTGTTACATATTTTTGATTCTTTACCGTCTTCCCTTAGTGAACTATAATTCCATTTTCACTTAGAGGTATATGAAACCAAACAGTGAACTTTGGACATCTTCAACTTTCCCCTTATTTTGAAAATCATATAACAATTTTAGCTGTTGGGCCATTGGCTCCAACATGTAAAAAATACATATTACACACCGAGAATCCTTATTCAAGAAAATGTATTGTTTTGGCATAGACAATGATATTTCTGATTGAATGATTCAATATTTTAGAAAGAATTTCCGATGTTAATGTTACCCTTGGTATTCCTGTACTATAAAGGGATCAATGGTAGATCTGGGAGGAAAACTTAGAATCAAAGATTTCAACTGATCAAGCAGTGACCTGTTATTGACGTATGTCCAACACTGGGACAAACTCTGTAGAAAATGTGAAATAAAACTATGACATGTATACCTGTGGCTGACTCATACTGATGTATGGCAGAGGCCAGCACAATATTGTGAAGCAATTTTCCTTCAGTTAAGCATAAATTTGGGAAAAAAATAAGACAGAGCTTCTGCCTTGGAAGAGGTTCTAATCTGGATAAGGAGATAGTATTAACATAGAAAGAAGCCCTGAGAGAACCACAGGGACAAAATAAAATTAAATGCATGGCTACTTCCTATCCAAGCAGGATAGGAAGGCCACAGAGTGGCCTATAGTGGACGGGAAAGCATTATGGATTTGACCCTTGCACCGAAAGAAGAAAGGGCGGTAACGAAAAGCTTTGTTCTCTCCACATTCTCTCCAGAAGTGCTGCGGCATAAACCTTACAAGAAGTAAGCCTTCATGGTCATAGTTATATGATTTATCTTCCCATCGCTGAACCTAAACACAGATAGCCTGGTTACTGCCTACATGCATAATTCTCAAGACCTAAGACTCCTCTCTTTCCCCATCTTCCAAGAGGTTTCTACCACTGGCCACATATGAATCAGGCTCAAATTCAATCACTTGGATTCTTCTGGAGACAAAATTAAAAAAAAAAAATTAAAATTGGGTGTCCTCCCTGGTGGTCCAGTGTTTAAGACTCTGCCTTCCAAAGCAGGCACGGAGGGTTCCATCCCTGGTCTGGGAACTAAGGTCCCACATGCTGTGTGCTATAGCCAAAAACAAACAAACAAACGTGGGCTTTAAAGTCATAAAGTTTAGTCCAGTTCTGATCTGCTCCTTCAAACGCCACTAGGAGACCCTGGGTTGCTTACGTAGTCTTAATTTTCATGCTGGTAATCAGATTATTAGAGGGGTAAATGACAGAATATATGACCACTGTTGGCACATATATGCTGTGTTCTGGAGACTATATGATGAACATTCGCATGGTCTTCAGATGTTATTTACCCCAATTAACCTATACTCATACTCCGGAAATTTCAAACTGAGCTATAGGAAATGACCAACATTCAATTTTTTGTCCTACAAAATGATAATTTCATAGATTCAACCAAATATTAATACATTAATCTATTTTTAATTATTAATATATTTCCTCCAGTCACCCTCAGATTGAATGGTTAGTGATTTCTTGGATTCCTGAGGGAGGTAATATAAAAGGCAGGTTTGATTTTGGTCAAGGGAGCTTCCCTGCTGACTCAGACGGTAAAGAATCTGCCTGCAATGTAGGAGATCTGGGTTCAATCCCTGAGTCAGGAAGATTCCCTGGAAAAGGAATTGGTTACCCACTCCAGTAATCTTGTCTGGAGGGCCCCATGGACAGAGAAGCCTGGCAGGCCATAGCCCATGGGGTCAGACAGGACTGAGTGACTAAGCACACACACAGAGGAAAACCTTAAGTTTTGGATATTAGCTTTATTGGAACCTCTAGGAGGGACATTAGAAAGTGAATACTGAATGTCTGCATTTGAACCAAGGGAAAGAGAAAGAGGAGAAATGAATTTAAACTAGTAGATGGTTTTTCATAGGACAGACCCAGCTCTCTCTCTCTCTCTAACCCTTCTGCCCTCCACTACCGCCTGCATCGAATACTCTCTCCGGGGTACAGGACAGCAGTTGACTGCTATGCTAGGCAGGATGGCATCCTGCTTTCTAAAATAGCACAGATCTGGTAAAGAACTTGAGCCAGGCAAGCTATAGGTTTGTTTATTGTATATGCTGTGAAATGTTCCCAGATAAAACCTCCATTTGTCAATGACCCAGCAGGGAGTAAATGAAAATGCTTATTCAGACCCCTCAGCAGAGAGAGCTCCCTTAATCCGCTCACTGATGAGATAACGCTGTAGGATTACAATAATCAACTTGCAGTATGTCCTCTATTAGTGCTTAAAACTATAGCAGTTCATAAGCACCAGGAGACATCTCTTCATTTACATAATATAGTGACAGACTTTCACCCTTCTGAGACCATCCATCATCTTCCTACCAACCCTTCCTTGAAGTATTTCCAATAGGTACAGTCATACTGAGGACTGTTTAACAATCAATTTCTAAATGCCTCAACATAGAAGAATATATGTATATATTATTTTACATATTTTTTCCTTTTGTGTATACAGACACATATATGTATATACATACACACATACATATACAAATGTATATGTGTGTGTGTGTGTGTGTATATACATATATATATATATATATATATATATATGGGGCTCCTCTGGAGACTCAGTGGTAAAGAATCTGCCTGCCAATGCAGGAGACATAAGAGATGCAAGTCTGATCCCTAGGTCAGGAAGATCCCCTGGAAGATGGCATGGCAACCCACTCCAGTATTCCTGCCTGGAAAACCCCATGGACTGAGGAGCCTGGCCAACTACATTCATGGGGTCGCAAAACAGTTGGACATGAATTACCAACTAAATAACATCAACTATATATATATATATTATATATATGTTACATATACACACACACAAGTGATATACATTTATGTGTTTGTATACATATAGAAAGATATACACACATACACAGACATACCCCATCCCTTACTTAAATCACAATTATAACCATATATAGACATTAACAGTGACATTAAACATCTCAGCTTCTTCTCAAGAGTAAGAATCACAATGAAGTGTCTGTGAGACTGGTATGTAAATAGGGAAAGTAATAACGCACAGACTCTTCTTAAAATACTTTCTATATCACTATTAGTTTCTGCAGTGACATTTTAAAGTTATTTCCCTCTATGTTCTTTCCTAGTTAGCCAATGGAATGCTCACTCACAGAGAGAGAAGGCACTTTCTGATGCACATTTTTTTAAAAGTTGGTTAAAATTCACGTTATGAAATTGCACAAGTGTTGATAATTCATTCAAACTTGGTTTTTTCCCATGCACTTTTCTAAAGAAAATTTAAAGTGTCAAAAATACGTATCTTGTGCTCATTATTAAATGCTAAATACCACAGTGTTTTGAGCTGCCTCGTGGCCATTGTAAAGAAAACAGGTGTTCTGATAGATTATAAAGTGTGAGTCAGATGATGTGTGGGACAGAATTTTAATGAAGCTGCAAGCATAGAACTCTGACTGGCCTCTTGAATATGATGCTCAGAAGTAGTTTTAAAGACAAGATAGTAAGAATGCAATTCGGGAAGCATTCATTAATAATCAACAAGTAAATGGGACATGAAAAATCATTACAGTAAAAGACCTTAGTATTACAATGTAATTTAATATAGCATTAAACTAAGGAGAAGGTGGGTATAATTTGAAAGGACATCTATGTCTTTGTATATGTGCAAATATACAAAGAAAGTATCTTAATCACTACATTAAGTCAAGACCGTAAGCAGAAGTCACAATTCTAGATGCAGAGGTGCCTCTGGAGATGGGAAAAGACTCATGATTATGGAATCCAAGAATAATTATCAATTTCTCTAATTAGGTTTCTATTTAGAGATCTTTTGTGAAACCTAACTTTTTTCCCTTTTGTTTTTCACTAAAATGTCTAGGAAGAAAGCTGAGTGAAAACACACTTGGAGTTTCAGGTGTCTGATGGAATTTCAAAAGAACAGATCTAGGCTTTGTATCTTCAACCTCTTAAAAGGTTGGGGAATAAACACTATATATTTAGGTGATATCTTTCATTAATAACTATGATTTTGTCTAGCTTGTTTTTCACAAACCTAGATCACATCTGGATTTTCTCATATTTTCCCTTTACATTTTCCCTACTTTTAGACATGGTTATGTATAATTTATATCACTAGTTTAGTTATTAATATTAGCATGTTGATACGTTTTCTGGTACTCATATACAATCTTTATTAACAGAAATTTCTGGGGAAAAAAAATTGTGCCCTTCAGCTAATATTTGAGTCGTCTGTGTGCTCTGTTGCTCAGTAATGTCTGTCTCTTTGTGACACCACAGACCATAGTCCACCAGGTTCCCCGTCCACAGAATTTTCCAGGCAAGGATCCTAGAGGAGGCTGCCGTTTCCTCCTCCAGGGGATCTTCCTGACCCACGGCTTGAATCTTCAGCTCTTGTACCTCCTGCATTGGCAGATGGATCCTTTACCAATGTGCCACCTGGGAAGCTCCAATATTATAGTTACTTCAAAACAAGGATTACTAGAAAGTTCATCAAAAGGACAGAACTTTCATGTGAATGGAATTTCCTTTGGCCAAAAAACATAATTAACAAGAAAACTAGAAATAAACTCGTCCCACATATTTATAGAGTAAACTAAAAATTGTCCTATGCTTTTTCAACGGATTTTAGGCTCCTTGAAAGCAAGGCTCTGGAGACTTCTTCCTTGGTATTCCCAGCACTCGACATGGAGGCTGGCTCTACAGGCACTGGAAATATTCCATCAAGATTTGTTTGCATGAATAAGAGAGCAAAATATCCATGCATGATACAGAATTCTGAGAAAATAACATTAAGACTACATAAAAAAGCAGTCTACAAATGGCTCCTAAACTATGTGTCTTGATTTAAATATCATATAAAATCTTTGAATAAAGCAATCCTGTACTTAACCTATAAGACTGGCTGTAACATAAATGATGATACTTTCCCATTATTTGCATTAAGAGACTTACACATATACTTTACTTGTCTACATCTTGTAGACAGTCAAAAAATTATAACTTTGCCAACTCTGTTTATGTTAATGCAGTCTAGAATGAATATGACTGTTGTTTTATGTTTCATGATTTAAATGCACTTTGCCAATGACGTGTTATCTATCAGATTAAAAAGGAACAATGTACCCTGTGAATAAGAACTAAAATGACTTTATAACTCTCACTTTCTATATTTACCTTCAAGGACTTACTGGATCAGAGAGTCTTCCTTACCATCTCATAAGAATTGTTCCATTCCCAGCTCCACACATCTCGTCCCTTCTGGGGGGATTGCACTCTCCCTGGCTTGTTATTTGAATAAGTTCTATCTGTCAGTCATTCAGGTCTCGTACCTCCTCTAAAAAGCCTTCCCCAAACTTCCAATGGGACCTCTCATTCCTCTGGATATCTCTAGCATTTATTTTCCAACAATTACTTGCCAATTCCTATTTAAGGACTATTGCCTTTATATCGGAGAAGGCAATGGCACCCCACTCCAGTACTCTTGCCTGGAAAATCCCATGGACGGAGGAGCCTGGAGGGCTGCAGTCCACGGGGTCGCTAAGAGTCGGACACGACTGAGCGACTTCACTTTCACTTTTCACTTTCATGCACTGGAGAAGGAAACAGCAACCCACTCCAGTGTTCTTGCCTGGAGAATCCCAGGGACGAGGGAGTCTGGTGGGCTGCCATCTATGGAGTCGCACAGAGTTGGACACGACTGAATCGACTTTGCAGCAGCAGCAGCCTTTATATATATATATATATTTTAAATAGGAACGCTGGTATTTCTAACCAAATTTCAAACCCTTAAGGCATTGTTATGTGTTTCTCTGATGGGAACATGATTCCTGGGCAGAATTACTGCCATAGCCACTTCTTGAAATTCACACAGCAGGAGAGGGCTTGAGAAGCACAGCCAAAGCTGACACTGTTGTAGGATGTATCGGAAAGTTGTTAAGAGAGTAGGTGTTAAGAGTTCTTACGTGGGGATTTTCTTTTCTTTTTTAATTTTATTTTTGGGCTGCACTGCATGGCATATGGGATCTTAGTTCCCTGACCAGGGATTGAACCAGTGCCCCCTTCATTGGAAGCACAGAGTCTTAACCACTGGACCACCAGGGCGGCCCCTTTTTCTTTTCTTTTGGTTTTATCTATATGAAATGATAGATTATAACCAAACCTACTGTGGTAATATTTCATAATACATGTAAATCAAACCATAATGCTGTATACTCTGAACTTACAGAGTGACGTGTATCAATTATGTCTCAATAAAATTGGGGAAAAAAGAAGCCCTGACCTGTTTACCATCTCATTTGCCTAACAATTCCTCTAGGAAGTTGATGGGGCTGGGATCCTAATTGACCATTCACTTTCTCTTCTTCTCTATAAGATGGTTGCTTCCTTGAGCGTAGCATAAGGATGCTGTGTTTGTATCTTCAGGACTTTTAATAATATCTAGTAAACTTAAATGTCTAGTGAATAATAGCTTTTGGAATGAACACATGGAAATATTGAGATTCAATCAGCGGAATCATCCTACGCAAGGTCACGGGGCCACTGAGTTGAAAAGAGCAGGAAGGTGTCAGTCTGTAAGCTTCCTAGTGACATAATCCAGAAGAGGTGGCACTGCAGCCGAAAGCACAGGTAATCCACGTGCTTAAAGAAAGAGCTAAGACAACTGTTGACTCAAGAGCAGAAAACGCTTAGATGCCTTATCGTTCTTCCTTCCCAGAGAATGAAGGCATTGATTTGACCACAGTGAGACCCAGGAGAGCAAAGCCTTAGTCAGCAGGATGATGACTGTCGGCCAACTCAAGAGCCGAGCTAACAATAGGATGTCAGCGAAGGCTAAACTGCTTCTGCTCTCATAGAAGTGGCTCCTGCATGTCTAGGGTGAGATATTTTGAGAAACAGGAAAGCTGAATGGATCTGGAGGAATCACAGAACATGACTGACTATCGTCCGGTTAAGAATAAATGTACTTCATTAGGGCAGATGAAAAATGTGTGTTTAGTTCTTCCACTCCTGCTCACTGCACTTAAGTGGCTGTGCCGGTGGATTTTGAGAATGATGTGATATCAAAGATAGAGCACAACCTGCCAAAGCACACATTTAGCAGCACAGGTATAATAAGGTTTCACAGAGAATCTACACAGTTAACAGTATTTCCTATCAAACAGCCTCAGAAGGCACTTCTCTATCTCTGAGCATTGTCACTTCTAGAAAGCAGGCTTTACTCACCACTCATTTCAGCCTATATTTGTTGTTTATTTTCCTTTCACTGAGTTTTACTCTATTATTAAAATGATAGTCTACATTTTATTGCCCCAGAACATCTCCAAGTAAAACCTATTTTAGTGCCCTAAGAAATGTGGGCATACTTACAGCGTCCATAGGTCATGTAACTGACATGTTACTAAGGAAGATAAAAGAGAGCTCAAAGTAAACCATTATTCCTTGCTTTGTAGCCAATTAAATTAAAGCCAACAAATGGCTTCAACCCCAGTGGAATGAGAGTTACAGATTTTATCTCATGTCTATGAAAAATGAGACTTTGGGGAAACCTTTGTGTTTCAACTCTTCCACAATAAAATAATATCTTCAAACCAGTTACACCTAGCCCTATTTTCTTTCAAAATCCAATCCTCTATCACTTCTTTATTCGTGTACTAATCAATTATAATTTAAGGTCGCTGACAAGTAGTAGTGCTCTGCGATGGCCCTTATCATCCTTGCTTCAGTGTAAGATACAATGCCACAACGTATCCATTTAAAAATCGTAAAAGGGGGAAAAAGACACAAGAAAGCTACTTCATAAAAATAGACACCACAAAGGCTCAGACACAGGAAGAATTGAATTGCTTTTCCTGGAGCTCCATAGGTAATTCTGACATTTGTGTCACTGGAGGGCAAAGGATAAACTATGTTTTTAAAATAATTTTGTAATAAATCTCAGCCCTCTTCTAAACCTAAGAGGTGTAGTTGGGAGGCTAAATATACTGCCAAAGAAACACCAGTAAAAGCAAAGCAAACAGATACAAAAGGTGCTTTTACTTTCTGCTTATTTTGGGGAACTGATAGCACTCATGCTATAAACCCATTATAGCCAGTGATTCCAAGGAGTCCCTGGAAGAGTAGAAATTGTTATCTGTATAAAATAAAAATTAAGCTTATTAAGCACCATCTTGTGCCTCAGCATCCAGTGTGAGGATATTCAACTTAAATGAACTATTTTCAAACAATGTTGATGAAACTCATAATTTAAAAAGCAAGATTTGGAGTTGCCAGAATAGCTATGTGGGCTGTGCCAAGTTATTTTAGCAACTAACCAATATATCTCAATTTATATCAGAAATCTCTTATGGGATATAGCCAACCATTTCAACACACAATTATGGGCATTCTCAAGTCCTTCCTGTAAATTTTTATGTCTCATTCCTTGTATTACCTAGGTAATCTAGTCAGCAAGATGTCTTCTGATATCTTCAAGATATCTTTTGAGCTTATATAATCAAATACAACTGATATTCAACTATTTTCAAATCTAGAACTTCCCAGTCCACTTCCTAGGCAGTTCTGAGGTTGCCTGTCTGCTTAAACTCCCTCTGAAATAGAACATCACATGACTCAAATGCTCACTATTTCAGTTTTGCTTTAAAATCCAGGTTTGGGAACTTCAGTTTGTGGTCCAGGAGTCTGTGCTTCCAATTCTGGGGCTCAGGTTTGATCCCTGGTCAGGGAACTAGATCCCACATGACACAAATAAGAGCTTGAAAGCGACAACTATAAAAAGAAAAAGTCCCACATCCTGAGGATCCCTTGTGCTGCAACTAAGACCTGACACAGCCAAATAAATAAATAAAATCAATTTTAAAAATTAAAAAAAATAAAATTCAGGTGTATTGCTTATAAAGGCTGATCATGACTTCCTAAGAGTGCTTCTACAGACTGAGAAATTCTACCTCAAATCCTATTCTTCATGGAGAAATTTGGGAATAAAGACATTGCTTGGTATTTAGCAACACCTCAATGTGAAATATCTGCTTAGTTGAATTGATTAAATCTGTGGCTGGAAGTGAAGTGAGTGAAGTGAAAGTTGCCCAGTCATGTCTGACTCTTTGTGACCCCCATAGACTATTCAGCCCATGGAATTCTCCAGGCCAGAATACTGGAGTGGGTAGCTGTTCCCTTCTCCAGGGGATCTTCCCAACCCAGGGATCAAATCCAGGTCTCCTGCACTGCAGGTGGATTCTTTACCATCTGAGCCACCAGGGAAGTGGCTGGAAAGATGTAGAAAATGTATCATCATTCCTTAATACTATGCCAATAGAGGACATAATTGATCACTAAATTCTTTCTGTTTTGTTCAGGCTTGGCCTGCTAGTGCTCATAATACAGCCTGCAAGGCATACCAGCCAGTCACAACCAATGGATTGGAGCTGGTACTTGTGATCCCAGTTCAAGCTCATTTCTCTTCTTCATAGAGGATGAAACAGAGGGTCAATAAAGAAAAGTAAATTCTTCTCTGACTCTAACCTAGTTCACCTATAGTCTTTATGATTGTCTTTATGGCAAGTCCTCTATGACAAAGGCATGAAAATTCCATATCTACTGTAGGACCTGGTAGGAAAGAAGAATTAAGGTCTTCAGCGCCTGAAGGTGGTTGGAAGGAAGCTATTTTTACTCTAGAGTGGGAGAAAGTAGGAAGAACCACTGTGCCACTCTTCCAAGGAGCTCCATCTGACTTTGGCAGTAGCTGAATTCTATTCTTTCCTCAAGCCAGCTCACATTTTACTTTCTAACTGAATTTTCTTCTTAGCCTCTGGACCTCTTCAAAAATCAAAGACAATCTCTTTTTGTTCTGAATTCCCACAATCTTTTATCTCTCCAACTTGGACAACAGTCAACATTATCTTTGAGTACGTTTTATCTCTTCTCTACTAGATTGTATACTTCCCTGGTGGCTCAGACGGTAAAGTGTCTGTCTACCATGCGGGAGACTGGAGTTCGATCCCTGGGTCGGGAAGATCCCCTGGAGAAGGAAATTGCAATCCACTCCAGTACTATTGCCTGGAAAATCCCATGGACAGAGGAGCCTGGTAGGCTACAGTCCATGGGGTCACAAAGAGTCGGACACAACTGAGCGACTTCACTTTCACTAGATTGTATATTAGTTTAGGATGTAGACTATTCTTATTTATCTTGGAATTTATGCTAATCTCTCATCACAGTGTTTCATCCATAGAAGATGTTCAATACATATCTATGGAATACATGATATGGAACACAATGAAGAAGAAATAAGGGATGGCAGTGAGGAAGAAGTTAATGCCATATTCAAACAGAATCTCACCTAGCTCCCCAGCTCCATTTCTCTCTCTTTCTCTTCTTAATTCTGTCCCACAGGGCACTTTACCTGTAATCCATTTCATCTTAAAATAAGAGATGAATAAAAGCAATAATGCATATTTGTACTTGGAAACATAATGAGACTGGGGGTTTATATATATATATATATGTGACAATAAATTGAAACTTGTGATTACAATTTAAGTGATGTAGATATAACCACAGGTGGAGTTTCCCAGTCCAAAAGAAAAACCACCACCACAACAAAACAAACTAAATTGTCAACCTTTTTGCTCTCTTTCCTTCTCTTTTTTATCTCTTTTAACAGATAGTGACTTTTTTTCTATAACTACAGTTTGGGAAAATGATTATTAAGAAATATTTATAATGTTAAACATAAAACACTGATCTTCTATATCTGCTTCCCCTTTCATATAAAGGGTCCTTCCAGGAGCAATGGCATTTTCAGAGGAGTATGGTGAGCTCTGGTGGCTCAGAATAGAAAGACTCTGCCTGCAATGTGGAAGACCTGGGTTCCATCCCTGGGTTGGGAAGAGCCCCTGGAGAAGGGCATGACCCCACTCTAGTATTCTTGCCTGGAGAATCCCATGGACAGAGCAGCCTGGCAGGTTACAATCCATGGGGTCGCAAAGAGTCAGACACAATGAGAGCGACTTAGCACACGCAAGGTAAGCTCTATAAATTAGTAACAGTGAAACAGGAGGGAAGGGAGCAGGGCACAAACTTTGAAAGAAAGACACAGCCCAAGGACACAACATAAACTGATTAGAATCAAACAGGCCCAAGATGGCAGAAGAGTTGACTTCAACTGGACCTTGATCCTCAGTATACACTCACAGTAACACATCAGCAAGCTGAATGGCACACACAGAGATGCCATGGCAGTTTCAAGGCTGACTATCAAGACCAAAAAGTGGGCGGTGGTCCAATTCCTGGAAATCTTCATTCCTTCCCCAAAATGGAATAATCCTTTCATTTATTAGCCTATAAAACTACCCAGCCCATAAAAGCTAACCATACATACCATATTTGAGGTCAAACTTGCCCTCTGTGACGGCCCACACTCTGTGAAGTGTGTTTCTCTCTGAATAAATCCACTTCTTACCTATCACCTTGTCTCTCACTGACTTCTTTCTGCAATGAGACATCAAAAAACTAAGCTTCCTTAAGTCCTGAAACCAGATCTGTGATTTCAGTTGAAAGACCAGAGGTTTTGGCAGGGTTCAAGTCCCAGCCACATGGGTTAGAGTCCCACACAGGGTTTTGGCTGGGTTCAAGTCCTGGCCACATGGGTTCAAACCCCAAGCAGTTGTTGGCTGAGCTGAAGTCCTGGCCTTGTGAGTTCAAGTTCCAAACTGGGTTTTGGCTGAGTCTGAGTTTTAGCTCATGGTTCAAGCCCAAATCCAAGATAAATGGTTTCAACAGCTTTCTTTGATATAACTTAGAAATTCCCTATATGCATCACAAGGTACCATAAGTCTTGTCATGGACATTATTTTATGGAAATTCATATTATTGGGCACATGCAAACTGTTTTAGAGATGTTACTAAGCATACTATTGCACTTAGAAGACATGAGAGAAAGTCACTATCAATTTGAAAACTTTAGAAGTTAAATTTTTCATGGATTCATAAAGTTACACTCCAAACTGAGCAATGCATTTCAGGTTGCATTACATTTTAAAAATAAACATCAATTAAGTTAAATTGAACAAATATTTATGGAGAGCCTATTTTATTGAATGTTGTGCTAGGCTTTGTACACATATTTACATGACATACTGACCTTCTTTTGAATGTATACATATGTAGTGTATATACTTACACACATACATACGTGTTGGAATATTATTCACCTATGAGAAAGAAGGACACCCAGCCATTTGTGACAATGAGTGGACCTTGAGGGTATTATGCTAAGCAAAGTAAGTTAGACTTAAAGACAAATACTACATGATATCACTTATATGTGGAGTGTAAAAAAGCTGAACTCATAGAAACAGAGAATAGAACAGTGCTTAGCAGGGGCTAGGGATGATGGAAATAGGGAGAGGCTGGTCAAAGACTACAGTCTTCCAGTTACAAGATGAGTAAGTTCTAAGGATCTAATGTCATGAACACTACTGTATTACATATTTGAAAGCTGCTAACATACTAAACACTCTCATAATAAAAAAGAAATCGTAATTAGATGATGTGCCACAGGTATTAGCTAATACAATGGTGGTGATCATTTTGCTGTATATAAGTGTATTAAAGCAAGATACTATACACTTTAAATTTACACAATATTATACATCAATTCGGAGAAGGCAATGGTACCCTACTCCAATACTCTTGCCTGGAAAATCCCATGGATGGAGGAGCCTGGTGGGCTGCAGTCCATTGGGTCACTAAGAGTCGGACATGACTGAGCGACTTTACTTTCATTTTTCACTTTCATGCACTGGAGAAGGAAATGGCAACCCACTCCAGTGTTCTTGCTTGGAGAATCCCAGGGACAGGGGAGCCTGGTGGGCTGCCATCTATGGGGTTGCACAGAGTCGGACACGACTGAAGTGACTTAGCAGTAGCAGCAGCATACATCAATTATACAATGTGTAAATTTATACAATATTATGTATTGATTATATATTGAGATTTATTATATTTCAATGAAGCTTAGAAAAAAATCTTAAAATAATTTAGTGAAAAATATATTGTTAGCGGAAAGCCATCCAGATGTGAGAATTAAATATTATTCTTTAGTTACCCTCATTTATAGTTTTTAAAGTCTTTACTGAATTTGTTATAGTATTATTTGTTTTATGTTTTGATCTTTTGGCCACAAAGCACAGGGGATCTTAGCTTCCTGACCAGGGATCTAACCCACACCCCCTGCACTGGAAGGCAAAGTCTTAACCACTGGACCACCAGGGAAGCCCAGCTCCCCCTTACTTGTATTTTAGGTTTAACTGTGATACATTGTTCTGTCATTCTGTTGATCCCAGCCAGATGGGCTTGGGAATAAGACATGGATCCAATCCTGGCTCTGCCACTTAACAGCTTTTAAACTTACCCAGCATCCCTAGGCTTACAATGGGATAATAAATAACAAGAATCTCTTCATTTAATAGCAATACTGTTAAAAATGTGTGAAGCAATGCTTGTGAGGTACTTTCATGGTTCGTGGCACATGGTAAGTGCTCAATAAAATTTCACTCTTATTACTTGTATTACTAATGGAAATGACCTCAGCTAGAAAAATCAAATAGCTTTAATTACCCATTAAATTTCAAATTATTAGATTCTACAGTGTGTAGTTGTTACAAATCAAAATATCACAATAGGGATAAGAAACATAATTCAAAGAAATAATTGACCCAAAGCAAACATGTTAATTGTCAAGTAAAGGCATCCACCAGGGCTTCCCTGTGGCTCAGATGGTGAAGAATCTGCCTGCAATGCAGGAGATGTATGTGCTTTGATCCCTGGGTCAGGAAGATACACTGGAGAGGGAATGGCAGTCCACTCCAGTGTTCTTTCCTGGAGAATACTATGGACAGAGGAACCGAGAGGGCTGAAGTCCATGGGGTGGCAGAAAGTCAGACAAAACTGTGCGACTTAACTCTTATGTACTTACTTAAAGGCATCAACCTTAAAATTTGTACTTGAATTAAATCTGAAGAGAATATACAACTTTTAAAGTTACTCCCATAACTTTGGATTCTGAATGTCCTCAATTATTTTAACAAAGTAAGAACACCCAGGACTGATTTCCTTTAGGAGGGACTGGTTGGATCTCCTTGCAGTCCAAGGGACTCTCAAGAGTCTTCTCCAACACCACAGTTCAAAAGCATCAATTCTTTGGTGCTCAGCTTTCTTCACAATCCAACTCTCACATCCATACATGACAATGGAAAAAACATAGCCTTGACTAGACGGACCTTTGTTGGCAAAGCAATGTCTCTGCTTTTGAATATGCTATCTAGGTTGGTCATAACTTTCCTTCCAAGGAGTAAGCGTCTTTTAATTTCATGGCTACAATCACCATCTGCAGGGATTTTGGAGCCCCCCCAAATAAAGTCTGATACTGTTTCCACTGGTTCCCCATCTATTTCCCAGGAAGTGATGGGACCAGATGCCATGATCTTAGTTTTCTGAATGTTGAGCTTTAAGCCAACTTTTTCACTCTCCTCTTCTGAAACTGAAACTCCAATACTTTGGCCACCTCATGAGAACAGTTGACTCATTGGGAAAGACTCTGATGCTGGGAGGGATTGGGGGCAGGAGGAGAAGGGGATGACAGAGAATGAGATGGCTGAATGGCATCACCAACTTGATGGACATGAGTTTGAGTAAACTCCGGGAGTTGGTGATGGACAGGGAGGCCTGGTGTGCTGCGATTCATGGGGTCACAAAGAGTCGGACACGACTGAGTGACTGAACTGAATTGAAGACTATGTCTAAATGAATGTCCCATATGAGGAAACTGATTCAACAATGACTTGAGGGGAAATACAGCATTGTTTCTCACCACAATTACAAATTTTAATATATTTAATTTAAGTACAATTAGTCTACGGTCAATGAAGTTGATACAATCTGACAGTTATGGATAATACCCAGGGGTAGAAAAATAGAGACAGTAGAAATGACCTTTATTTGTCACAATGAGAAACAGCACACCCTAAAATATTAAAAGATACGTCATTTATTTGGGAAAAAAATTGAGCTAGAGATTCTAACATGTACATAATTTTGAGAGAGGGGGGTTATAAGACCAATCTTTGTCTATTAAAATTGACCAGGTAATAGGAAACATCTACTACAAATTTGTTTTTTACTTTGTAATAAACAGCTTCTAACATTGGCATATTTCTATTGCACATGAAAAAATTAAAAAAAAGAAAAACTGTACTTTCAACACACACCTCACTGTGGTGCGTTTGGTTCCATAACATAGAAGAGACAGCTGAGGTACTCTGTTGTCCTGTGATTTTTTTTTTTTTTTCCTCTTCAAATTCTGTGACTATCCATCAGGATCTAGTTTACTAATTTCACTGAGCTGAGGTTTATACTCATAACTGAACAATAAAGTTAAAGTAATGAGTTTCAATCATAGGACTGTAGCACATAGTTTAATTTACAGGGATAATTAAAATCACCACCCCTACTGTCCTTTCTTTGTACTTGGAACTGTCCTAGCAAGATAGCTGGATATTATCAAGATCCCTTTTCCATGAAAGGAAGACAGAGGAGAGAAAAGGGGTGTGAAGAGCCATTTAATGTAGTTCACCAATCCCCTTCTCAAAGCTGGAAGTGCCTAAAGTGAAATATGTTTGGGCCAATTGGTTTTAAGTCCCATGGGAAAATTATTCTGATAACTAAGAGTTTAACAAACTGGCATGAGCGTTTCAACAGAAAACATTACTTCTGCCTTCACTTTCTTGCATGTTCAGCGGGGTTTCCTTGGTAAATGAGTTGCATATCTTTATCTGCTGAGTCACAGAGCTCTTTCTGTGGGCAGTAATTTCTCATTCCACTAATCATTTGCAAACTATTATTTAACTGTCAGATCCCTGTAGTGAAGTGACAAGTTCTAATTTTATAGTAGAAAGAAAAATAAAATCCACAGAGAAAGAACCTCTATGGATTTCATTTAAAAAATTTCAGATTCCATACTCACTCCTAGGATAATTATTATGTATTGGTGAATCGCTTTACTAACACATCCACAGCAACCTGGTATTTGTTTTATTTTTTCTTTTAGTTTTCACTGAGCTTTGCAACAAAAGTTAGAGCCTAGCAACCTGATATTGTTTGACAGGGTTGAAGGAGAAGCCATTATTACTCTTGACCCTATCGCCACCATTTGCATGATGTTACTTGGCCCAGACCAAGGATGGGATGCCTACATTCATTCTGAATTGAAGGTACGTAGTGGTGACAGGTTTTACTGAGAACACGGCTGCAATCTACGTGCTAATTTTTATAGAGGTTGGGGTTTTTATATAAACTATATACTCTGCCATAGATTTCTTCAGTATCTTTGTTGGATTACTTTGCATTTTAAATATTTTATTAAATACACTATACCTTTGATATTGACAAACTATCAAAAAATGAGAGATCTTATTTTTAAATATAAGTGACATGAAGAGTTGATACTAGACCCCATAGCCAATGAGGAATTTCCTCTAAAAAAATTACATAACTAAACTTACTTGGGAGTAATAGAGTATAAGAATAAGATTGAATTAACTTTTTCTTTTAATTTCTTAAGCTGCTGCTGCTGCCGCTAAGTCGCTTCAGTGGTGTCCGACTCTGTGTGACCCCAGAGATGGCAGCCCACCAGGCTCCCTCGTCCCTGGGATTCTCCAGGCAAGAACACTGGAGTGGGTTGCCATTTCCTTCTCCAATGCATGAAAGTGAACAGTGAAAGTGAAGCTGCTCAGTCGTGTCAGATTCTTAGTGACCCCATGGAGGGCAGCCCACCAGGCACCTCTGTCCATGGGATCCTGCAGGCAAGAGTACTGGAGAATTTCTTAAGAGATAGATGCTATTCTGTTTATCTGAAAGCATGGCATACTTAACAAAATTAAAATTAGTTTACCATCAAGAAAGTCAATAGTTGAGTTCTTGTACTTAAGAACAACGTACAAAAATCCAATTACAAATTCAAAAAATGCTTCCAGCAACTTGTTTTGCTTTAATAATATGTATTAATAATTAACTGACATTTTGCACTAGAAAAGTTGTTTAAGTCTGATGGCTAATTATGTGAGTGAAGATAGAACGTTCACAAACAAATTAATTTGGATTTATTTAATTTAGACACGTTTAAAAAGTAGACTCAAGATGATGGATAATTTTCAAAGCCAAAAACTCAGTGTCTAGAAATACCTTCAAAAGCAATATGGCAAATATTCCATGTGCCAGTTATATGTGCATGCTAATTCACTTCAGTGGTGTCCCACTGTTTGCAGCCCTGTGGACTGTAGCCTGCCAGGCTCCTCTGTCCATGGGATTCTCCAGGCATGAATACTGGAGTGGGTTGCCATTGCCTTCTCCGGAGATCTTCCAGATCCAGGAACTAAACCCGTGTCCTTTATGTCTCCTGCATTGGCAGGTGGGTTTTTTTGTTTTTTTGTTTTTATCACTAGTGCCACCTAGGAAGCCCACGTATGCCAATCATGAATAACAGTAAAAACTATCACTCATGTCCTGCAACTAGAAACCAAGCAAAAATTCAATAAAGTAAAACTGTTAAACTGATAGTTTTAAAAAATTTACCCTTCTTTTTCACACTCCCTTAACTTAATAATGGGATTGGACATCAGGAAATGGACCAGAAGTCAAGCTACCCTTAAGTGTCATTATACCCAATGAACTCCAGGCCAGCAAATCTGACTCAGTTGCTGAGTGTTATTTACTGAAAATAGCTTTAAATGGAACTTCAGACATCAGCATATATTTGTAACAGTAAGATACCAAATTATTTTTCTTTTCTGAAAAGTATCAACACATGGTTCCTGATTTTTTTCTTCCCCAGCCTGGACTGAAAACCAATTTTCACAAAGTTAGCTGTAGGTAAAGACTTTATCTCCAAATCATTCAAAGAAGAACCTTCTTAGAAGAATCATGAAGGAGTTTATAAATAAGTAGAAAGAATAAGTCCAATTGCATGAAATTTCTCACATATATCTCACTGTTCTTACCCTATAAAAGTCAATTCAGTATTACATGGATTCTAAAAGATTTTGCTAGAGCCCATTTGAATTATTATATGCTAGTTTAAAAACACCTGATGGAGCATATGATACATGCAAAGGGAACAATCTTAATGTCACTGCCACGCTGATATTCCTGTCTGAAATTATTTTCTTTTCACTGGTCCCTCAGCCAATTCCTACTTGTCTTTAAAGCCTGAACTTAAATATCAATGCCCTTAAAACAGATTCTTCTGTCCAAGGTCATAAAGACTATGCCCCCTTTAATATTTTCTCATCACCTCCTTAATTTCCTCTCATGGAACCTATCACAACTAATGATTACACATTTTCTATGGCTTTCAGCTCATGTCTGCTCTTGACTCTATGAAGACAAAGCCTGTTTCTATTTTGTAGTTCGCTATATTTCTTAATAAGAATCTTTTGAAAGACTGAACGAATGACCACCTAGTTTGTATTACTCCTGTTTCTTATAGACTTTACAAAACAAACAGACTCCATACAAACTGACAATTTTAAAGAACAAATTTACCTGTATTTTTCAATTCCCCTTCTATTTTCATCAGGTTTAATATAAAAACAAGACGTTGATTGACAAAACAATCCATACATATAGCTTGCTTTTCTAGGGTTGCTGTACTTATATATTTAAACTCAAAATAACTAAATAGCAGTTAAGACCATCACATAGTTTTCTGCCCTTGCATGAAGCCTCAAAAATAATATTAACAGTAGAATAATAACCATGGATTTTATAAACATCTTTTGCATTTGACTAATTCACACATGTTAAAGATTTGATGTACCTAATAATTCATCACTATTTTCTACATGCGAACCAAGAAAATGATAACATCAGTTTGAATATCAAACATAATGATACCCAGGCAGCTTTCAGTCATCAGTAAGAAAATGATAGCATCAGTTTGAATATCAAATACAATGATACCGAGGCAGCATTCAATCATCCATGTTAATGAAAGAGATACAATCCATCCCCACCAATAAATGCAAAGCCTCCATTTACCCTTGATTTGTTTTCCTCTTTAACCCATTATAAGATCTGTCAAGATGTGGAAAAGATAGAGGCCACCTCTTCTATTTTTGCCCCTGTCCAACCTCTTGGACTTTCCTGGTAGCTCAGTTAGTAAAGAATCCACCTGTCAAAGCAGGAGACCTGGGTTTGATCTCTGGGTCAGGAAGATTTCCTGGAGAAGGGAATGGCAACCCACTCTAGTATTCTTGCCTGGAGAATCCCGTGGACCTAGGAGCCTGGTGGGCTATAGTCCTTGGGGTCACAAAGAGTTGGACACAACTGAGCAACTAACACTTTCTTTTCAGCCTCTTTGAATGAGGATGAATAAAGGTAGTGTAGTATCTTTCAATTAAACATAGTATAAGGTCTTTTAGGAAAAAGGAGCAGAGGAGGAAAGAAAGAAAGCATGAGGAAGAAGAGATGTAATAACTCACAAAGATAATCATAGGTCTATAAATAGTCCATAAGGAATTATATTGTGAAAGAAATTTTGAGCTACCTAACAGAGGTTTGCCAATAAGAGAGGAGAGAATGCAATGACATTAGATATTAGTTCTGAATCAAAACCGTGCACCTAAAGGCAGGTCTAAGCTCAGCACTTGGGACAGCTATAACAAAGTTTAGTGAAGTTATCAGACTTTCATGCACACAATTCTCTTAGAGTCACAAGACTCTTCCTGGTCTTCCTACCTCTAAGTGGTTAAAGCAATATTTCTTCCAGTGATATGCATGTAATTTTTCATTATATGGTTTTGAATCAAGCGCCAGTGTTAGAAAACAGAAACAGAAAATCAACATTGTGAAGTATTATAGATTTTGCATGTCTAAACAGCTGTGATGAATTAGTCACAGTTACAATGAACTGTAGGAAAATCTACAGGCAATATATTGCTTTTGCAAGTTTTATATTAAAGTAAAAGAAAACCCTCAAGTAATATTATATAATAAATTATTGTAACAGTGGTTGGCAGTAGGAGTAATTTAAATAAGATTAATTTAACAACCTTTAAATATCAATAAGTAATAAATATCTTCATGCATGGGGGTCCACATTTCACTTTATTTAGAAATAATGAATAATGCCAGTAGCCTAATATAACCCTAATAAAAGAATAGGAATACTCTACACTTTAACAACTTTCATTAGAAGAGCTGAAGTATCACTTTCATTTGACTGAAACTGCATCTGTTCCTTATTAGACATGCTAAAGTTAAGTTCTGTGAAGATGTTCCTAAATTAATTTTGCAAAGAAAAAGCAAAGTAAACCCAAACACTAAACCAAATCATACAATTGACCTCACTGGCAAGGACCTATTCTTAACTCCATTGTGACATGATTGTCACACCGCAGAGATATCTGGAAAAGCCAGAGAATGTGATTCTGGTGCCTCAGATAATATATCATAGAGTTTTTCGAAGTGCTGCTTTATTTACAAACACTGGAAAAAAAAAGCGGGGGGGAGATGTTTTCCTATTGGTGTAAACAATTCATGTTTGCTTTAACTTCCAAATAGGCATCATCATCCTTATATTCTCCTCCTCCTCCTCCTCCTCTTTCTCCTTCTGTAACCCCACACTACTTCTTACCCTCCTTTCTCAACACTGAACTTCCACAACGGCACTGTCTAGGAGAAGCCTTAGATTAGTTAAGAAAGACAAAGGAAGGTGCACAAGTGTACACACACTATGTTCTTAGTGGGTTTTCATCATGTGCTTTCAATGTTGTAAAAATATAATAGTAAAGGATTTTGCACTGTGTGGTATTGTCATTTTCAGTGCTTAGTCATTTACCATGTTGCCAAATTTCAGTAAAGCACGTTGCTTCTGGTTAGTAAATAATAATAATATATAAACTTCCAAATGTTATTTTAAAGATTGAATTAGCTATGGACCCTGTCTAGAAGAATGTATGAAGATCAGAGTGTTAAATGTCTTACACAAAAAAAGTATGCAATCAGATTAGCAGGGTTGGTTCAAGGTGTGAAAAGGATAAAAGCTGAGGTGGTAGATTGCTCACTGCT
This sequence comes from Bos indicus x Bos taurus, assembly GCF_003369695.1. NCBI lineage: Eukaryota > Metazoa > Chordata > Mammalia > Artiodactyla > Bovidae > Bos > Bos indicus x Bos taurus. Next base: position 31,196,349 of record NC_040082.1, read on the forward strand.
CTGCATTGTTCAGACAGCTGGACATTTGATTGAAAGAGGCTAGAGAAGACATGGGAGAAGGTGATGGCACCCCACTCTAGTACTCTTGCCTGGAAAATCCCATGGACTGAGAAGCCTGGTAGGCTGCAGTCCATGCAGTTGCTGAGAGTCGGACACGACTGAGCGACTTCACTTTCACTTTTCACTTTCATACATTGGAGAAGGAAATGGCAACCCACTCCAGTGTTCTTGCCTGGAGAATCCCAGGGATGGAGGAGCCTGGTGGGCTGCCGTCTCTGGGGTCGCACAGAGTCTGACACGACTGAAGCGACTTAGCAGCAGCAGCAGCAGAGAAGACATAGGATGACTTTGAAAAACAAAATAGCACAGCTGAAATACAAGAAAATTAAACACATTTGGGGACCAACTCTGTTAAGAGTTGGGTTTGACTATGAGTCTAAACAAAACCTCAAAAATTAGTGAGGAGAGACTTGCTTGCACTGATAAAATGTGAAGTCTTAACCAATAAAAGAGTACAATTGACTAAATGAATAAAATACGATTCATATAAAATATTAGGAGGTTGAAGTTACATTAGTGATTTTAAAAACCTACTTCTGACTTCTTTGGTAAATTATGTGCTTTTGATACTGAAACTAGCAAAACCTCAAAAGTTGATGTGAACACTCTTCTAGAAGGTTGTTAAACATCCAGATCTAGGTTCACTAGCACACATTTTGATGCATTGGGTCTTAGAAGTGACTCAGGAATGTGCATTTTTAGTGTGGGTTCCCACCTGAAGCCAGTAACCTTACCCAAGAACCACACTGTGTAAAGCACTGGATCCCGATAGTGATTTGGTGATTTTTCACTAAAATCAACCATTGAATCAGCATGTTTTTCTCAGCTGATATTCTTAGACATTGTGAAAAGAAGAGAAATAGCCATGCAAAAATGTAATGTCCTATAATAACTAAATACTCCATTATAGACAGTGAAGTGTAAAAATGCATTGGAGCTCAACAAAGATTTGAAAATAGCCAAGCTTTTCTGTATTGTTTGCCCAATGAATATTAAAAGTTGTAGTTGAGCGAAATAGCAGTTAAAGAAAATGAAGCAAATAAATAGATTGCAAAAACTGTAATCTGACAGTGGCATTTTATTTGTATCTTGAGCTTATAACACATTTTTCTTTCATTAAATTGTTGCATGTTGTTTTCTTGCATCTATTCATCCTATTAGCTCCTGAGTCATAATTTGACTGCTTAGATCTGATTCTTAAACAAAAAAGAATAGGTCACTCAAACTCTTCCACCAGACGCTGTAGATACACAGCTCAATAACTCTGCTGAATCCTTAATATGGCCGCAGTGCATCACAATATTGTGATCACAAACTCTATCCTGTTGGGTAAATATATGCAATCTGGTCATTTACAAGTGAAACGTGGTCAGAGTTCATGTCAAAATTGAAATATTCCTAGCACATCTTAGCCATGCCAAAAATATCTGGAGCAAGCGACTTGACCTAGTACTTTTTATTTTTTCCTTCCAATTTCCCTGCTATCTTTGTCAAATGTCAAGTTTGGAAAAATAGTTCATTTTAGGGGTGACAATTACACAAATAGTAACAAAAACCAAGCTTTCTCTTGACATATTTCTGTTTCACTGTTTTCCCCCTTCCCCCCGTACTTCTGCTAAGATAACTGGTTTGATAAATATATTTCTAAGAACTGCCACCCTAAACCAAAATAAGGTGGGGGTGTGGTGAAATTCAGCTACCCCAAGTCCCCAAATCATCTTCGTCAAGGAAGAGGGAGCAACTGAGTTAACAAGTCCTCACAATGACTTAGCCCAGATCACGGCAGCCATAGGGCTCCCACCAGCCTTGGTTCAGTTGTAAGGTGAGTAATGTGAAAACTGGCAGAGGGTTGGGAAGAATGAGGAGATGGAAGAAGGATTTGGGGAATGGGAATGAGGACGGAGAAGTCTATAAAAAATATCAAATGAAATATGAGAAGATATGGATTAAGACAACTCTGTGAACACATCTGTACAAAGTCACAATCATTGAGAACTAACAGCCAGAGCATGAGATGCTCACTGAAAACTCATGATGGTTGGTCACATGGTACATGGCACCGTATGTCATTGGCCATGTTAGAGGACGCATATGGGGTTAAAGAACCTGATCCCTGCCCATAAGGAGCTTGCTCTCCAGGCTGAAGAGGGGAGCGCAGGCACCCTGATCATGACACTAAAAAGGCCAGCCCACAGAGATTTCCAACGAAGTGCGATGGAACACATGTTGCAATGTTTTGGATCAAGAGGGGTGATGAAGAATTAGCAGAGTAAAGGGGGAAAAGAGGGTGGTTCAGGTAGAAAGAGAAGCTTGACCTGAGTTATCCAGGAATGACAATAAGCAACATATTTTAAAAAAATGATTTTTATGACATGATTTTCATGACTAGTATCTATAACCTGAGTGTGATTTCAATCTATAGACAGGGAGAAAAACAGAAAGGTAGATTCGGGTTGTTTATAAAAGTCTATGCTTTGATAGCAAATTAAAGAAGTATGGGATTGATTATACAGTAACTAAAGCCACTAGAAATTTTAAAGCTGAAGAACAAAATGAGCAGCTGTAAGTCATGAAGAATACTGAGTAGGACATTTCTTATTTGGGGTTACTCAGTATTTTTTCCTTCTGTCAAACAACTCTCTGTCTTTCTTTTGAAGAACAGCCTCTCTCTGCTGGACTCAGAGTTGTTGGTGCTGGTTAGTCAAATACCCAGTGAATCTCATCACACCCCTGGAAGAGCCTATATTCTCCCAGAATCTTCTACTCATCTTCTAGAGACAGCTTGAAACCAGTTCCATCAGATACTGCCTGCCTGGAACTGGGACTTCAGCCCAGTGATGGAAACAAAAATAAGGGAAGGACTCATTTTACCTGCTGTTCCCTAACCAGGCAGTTCTTCAGCTGCTCACAGTTTCTCTCTTCCCTTCTTCTTAGTCATCCAGGTCACCTTGGTTCCTGCTCAGTTGGCTTTTTTTTTTTTAATTTTTGAAACATAATATGGAAAATTTATTGATAACAAACTACATTGCAGATTATCTTTTTACATTATGTTGCACTGATTGAGAGCATACAAGACATATCTTCACAATAATAAAACATACTCAACAGGCAGAAAAGGATATTTGTATTTTGGGTTTAGTATTCACTGGACAGAAACCTCAAAGACGGAAATGATTATCAAACAGGACAGTTGCCAACTGAATAAGGGACAGACCTGCTACAGACAGCAGAGCACTTCAACTCTGTCGTGTTTATTGCATGCTTCACACACTGCCAGACTTATCATGCACACGTGCATGCACACACATTCCTATACTCACATACATACTCATTTCAAAGAACATACATTCATACACATAAACATACACACATATACACCTTGAATGGATCAGAACGGGGCAAGTGCTATGAATTGTGTGTCTTCCCTAGAGGGCATCTTAAATCTATCCAAGAGTCACATGCCCCTCTCTATAAGCTCAAAGTCACTGGGAAGCTCCCAGGAGAACCAGCCTTGGATGCGTCTTTTCATTTTGACTTGTTTTCCACGGAAATTTCAAACATGCCCCAGAGCCCATGAACTCTCACATACCCATCATCCAGGGACAGGACTCATTAACTCAAGATGATTCTTATTTCCTTTATAGCCCCATCTGCCCTCACCCTATAATGGAAAATTTTGGAGGCAAAATCTAGAAAGAGCATTATGCTATCTATAAATATTTCAGAATGCATTTCTAAAACAGGACTTCTTTTTTTTTTTTTTTTGCACACATTCCCCAGGCCCATTTCTAGCACTTGGTGCTTTCGCCTGCCCAGCAATTCTCTGAGCACCCACGTTCTTCTACCAAATTCCTCTTTTGCTCATTTTCCCAGAGTCATGTATGTTGCTTGCAACTGAGGGATGAGATCTGAAAAAAGGACCTGTGGTTTAGTCACCTGATGGTGGGACAGTGAAGGTCACTCCTAGGACAACATTAAGGATACAGGACACTTGTTAGCAATAGAAAGAGATTCCAGGTAACATAGCAGAAGGGATCAGACAGGGGCAGCAGGTTGAAAACAGGCAAGGAAAGAGGACTTGCTGAACTAGGGGAGGCAGTGCCTGTATTTTGGCAGATATGGTTCATTTTAATACACTCTAGAAAGTTTTTTGCATTAGACTCAGTATTATTCTTTTTATACAGCTAAATCTTTTTTATACAGCCATTGCACATAAAGCTCTCAAACTCAGTTCTGCAGTAAGATATAAGCAATCGTACATTTTTAAATAATCCCCCAAAGAGAGAATTGTATTTTCATTGTCTCACTAATGACACTCCTACACAGGTCATCCTCTCTTGAAATCACAGAGACGAGGTAATGAGACAATTTTCAATTTGGACTAAAACTTTAAAAAATAAAACACAACAGGTGTAGTTTTTCTAAATTCGTGTTTTGCCATCATCCTTGAGAGAACAGAACCTAGAGGCTCTCTGTGATGCTGTCTGTGCAGGACTGTCTATTTTAGTGCTAGAGTAGAAGCTTGCAGAAGGCAACTGCTTCATTTCCTCTCTGCACCTCTCAGCACCTGCATCAGGATGCGTGCATGTAGAGCTGTGTCATATAAGACATTTAGATCAGAGGGTCAATGTTTCAAGTACAAGAATGGAGCCTCTTTGGTTGGAAAAGATAATCCTTGAAATTTGTATCCCTCATGGCAATGTCATGGCCCCTTAGAAGTTAAGCTCGAAAACCCACAATCTCCAAACGTGCGGGCAAAGTAGTCGAAACATGGCAAAAGTATGTATTACCACTGAAGTACAAAGTCACTCAACAGACAGACCTAAAAATCAGACTATAAATCAAGATAGTGTCTGGAGAAACTGGGGTGGGGGAAAGCATCAAATCTGATGCTAAGAGTTTCATGTGCATCCAGTGAACAGAGCTAGATAGCAAAAAAATTAAAAAAGAAAAAAGAATAGCAGATGGTACAGATGACAATGTAATCCTAGATACACGGAGGTCATGTTCAACGTTAAAAGCCCATGCTGCTCATTAGGACAACAAACGTGCCTCCTCTGAGCCCCCTAGAAGAACAGAGATGTGTAATCTGCAATTGGTTGGATATGAAAGGCCAGCGCACACTCTCTGGTCAGTTCCCACAAAGAGCTTCTTGACATAATTCCGAGGCTAGTAGGATCCAATGATCTGAAGGATATTTTTGATCAGAGGTGTACCAGATGGACAGATATCAGAAGCTAGTAAAGCAGTGCCGTATCACAAGGATACACGCTATTTCTGTGATAATGAATAGACCGTTCAAACTTGGGTCCTGCATATTCATTCTCAAAGGAGACGACTGGCATTTGGGGACACTTAATTACCAAGTCATCCTGTCCCAAGCCACTCACCCTGTGGGTACCCAATAAGTATTAATTAAGGATGATGACAAACAGCAGCTCATTCCAGGGTGAGACAAGTTTGCTGTTTAGCAGTGCGGCACCTACCCTTACACAACACCACAGGTAGAGTGAGGCAAAACGATTTTTCTAATTGAAACTACAGGGGGTCTTTAGGTAATAGAATGTAATTACCTCACCTGGAATTTGGCCAGAGCAATGGGGTGTACACCTCATGTTTTCAAAGAGGAGGTCATGGTTGTGCAAAAGCAGGAAAGCCTCAATCCATACTGACATTAAGTGACAAAACGGACCACGGTGAATGTGGGGTTTGTCAAGGGTAAGTGATGGTCCTGCTCAGCACTGTGGAGGCATCTTTGTAAGGATCTATTTTGTAGGAGAACGTCTATTTGGAATAATTTATGAAAAGAGTCTAAGGAATTAGAACCTGTGGCAGGCTGCATGGCTTTCGTGTGCTTCTGCTTCCTTGTAAATTATACCGGGAGGTATATTTCTCTACTGGGAAGTATCAATAGAGCACTAGGTGCCAGGAGAGAAGGAAGTGAGAGGCAGATTGTTTCTTTCCTACATGTCCTGCTAGGACTGTTTTGCCAGTCATCCATCTTTCCTCATCTGAACATGCTTTATCTCCTCTGATTGTATCATCCTTAATCACTAAGATCTTACTACATTGTAACTTGGTCCTCCTTTGGCCAGAGGACAATATTTTAACAGGAGAAACCAGCATTCACTCCTGCTCAGCGGGAAGTGACCACCTAGGCTGATTAAGTTGCCGCACGATTCTAATTATGCAGATACTTCAGATAGAGTCTTTCAAATTCAAATTTTACACGGCCCTTGTTTTTAAATCTGCAACTGATGTGCTCATGTGCCTATTTTGTTTTGTAAGTCTTTCTAGGAGTTCTGATTTAAATTGCCCCATTTTTGAGGACTGCGGGGGAAAAAACATTAAACGTACAGATGGCTAGCATCTGTGGTTCCACAGTGTTAACACGTACAATAACACACAGTCTCTAATTGAATACAAGAATGTAACTCAATCGAGGGTCTGTGCTAACATCATAAACCATGACAGTGCAGCCCAAGCAATTAATAAATAGTAATCGCGTCTCACAATTGGATTGTCAGGAAGGGGCATTGTAATGGAGGTTTCTGCACAAGGCTCTTCATGAATTACACCTGCTAACAAAATACAAGTGGGCACTCTTCTAAAATCATTTCACCATTAATTTTTAATACATATCATTAAATAAAAAAGCAACAGCAACAAAAAAGGGAAGATTTATAATGGACAAAGAGGAAGTGATTAATAATTGCCTGTTGTTGTTTGGGAAAGTTTTGGTCTCAGTGACATTAAGTTTCAGCTTACCAAAATCCATCTGAACCTACAGATCCCCTCAGTGTCATTTTAAACATCGAAGTAAACATCAGAGTTGAAAGAAGTAATACAAAGAGACAGGGCAATCTTCTAAAGCTACCAGGCATTTCTCCCTGCTGCTGATAAACATACCCTTGAACAGTTCAGAGACCTAAATGAGGAAGGAGAATTTTGTGAATATTTCAAGCAATAGGCTGAAATCAATCACATCAACATCACAGTGTTACCCTAGAAGTACTATTGTCGGCCCTAACTTAATTTCTTAAAGGACTTGTCCTAGTTCTGTTTTAAAATCCATTCCAATTGATTTAGAGTTCAAGATCATCTATATTTGTGGCAAGGCTGAACTTCCTTTGCTTGCACTAGGAATTCTCTTTACTCTGGGTTAGTACAGGGTAGAGGAAAGTATGGGAGAACCTATAAATAATATTCTGTAAAATTTCAAAACCACAGAAAAATATATCTTGTCTTTGAGGTCACAAGAAACACTTTTTTACAAATGGGTTCTTCTTTCTTTAGCTGAAAAACATTTTATACTGAATAAATGCTAGGCTAACTTTATTTTTATTTATTTTTATGTTTAATTGAAACATAGTTGATTTAAATATTGTGTTAGTTTCAAACGTGCAGCATCACGGCTTTTGTTTTCTTGCAGATTATACTACAAGATAGCGAATATAATTACCTGTGCTATACAGTAAATCTTTGTTGCTTGCCTGTTTTGTGTATAGTAGTGTGTATCTTTTAATCCCATACTAATTTGTCTCTCCCCCTCCCCCACTGTAGTAACCAGAAGTTTGTTTTCTAAGTCTGTTTCTGTTTTGTATATAGATTCATTTGCATACATCAATAGATTCTGTTTTGAATATAGATTCATTTGTTGTATTTTTTTTAGATTTCACATATCAATGGTATCATATAGCATTTGCCCTTCTCTGACTGACTTCAGTGACTACTATATTCTCTAGGTCTATCAGTGTTGCTGCCAATAGCGTTATTTCACTCTCTTACGACTGAGTAGTATTCCGTTGCATTCATGTACTCCGTCTTCTTAGGCCAACTGTCTCTTGATGAGTACCTGGGTTGTTTCCATGTCCTGGTTATTGTGAACAGTGCTTAACTGTTAGGTTTAAGTTCTTTTTGTTTTGTTCTTAGGTTGCAAATAATAAAAACTAATTTACGTTATCCTAAAAAAAGATAGGCATTTTATTGCTAGGGTGCTGGACACCTGAAAAGGGTCCACACAGAGAGGAACAATCGGGACCAGGAAGGGAAGAAACTGAGGCACTTCCACTATGTTGAGTATTGTTAGCAGTTATTCTGGGAACTTGCTTAACAACATTCTTTCCCAACTCCCATTATCCATGCTTCCAGAAGGAACTCTGCTAGAATCTGTTCATTCCAGCTTTGGTTGTGTATCTTCTTCCTGCTCTAATCGATTCTGGGTCACAAAACACACCTGGCCACTACTGCCTTATCTTTGTGATCCCATAAGCAGTGATTATGTGAAAGGAAGATTGCTATTGTAGGTTGAAGAAGATTTGCCAAAAAGTTTTCAAGCTCAACTCCCATTTTGTGTTTGCCAACTTTGTCTTCATATTTATGTCAATCCTGGTTGTCTACTCTCAATTATGCAAAAGTAAAATTTTTTAGAGGAAATTTACATTATTTTTGTGACCTTGAAAGGAAAGCAGCATGATTACATACCAGTTTCTATAACTATGAACTTGCACTAGCTCACAAAACTGAGAGTGGCATTTGAAAAACCTGACCATGAGGCCTTTTCAACAAAAGTGTACAATCTTCATTTGAAATTATTAAAATAAAAGCCTTATATGAAATTTCCACAATTAGAAAGATTGTATATCATCTAAATAAATTCATTTGATTTTGTGGACTGAAAATGTCATCTAACTATAGTTTTTAGAAACTGTATATTAAAATTATTCATAATAGTCTAAATGAAATCTTAAAATGTGAATTATTACAGTTGGTTGAATATGTTAGGTTTTTCTTATCCTAGCATTTTTATCTAGGGTCATCTGTTCAATCCAACTTTAAGTCTTGCTCATAACAGGCTAAGGTAGACAGAAAAATAGCATAATGGGATTTTTAAAAGAAGCTTCTATTTTTCTAACAAAGAATAGAAAAAACACATTTACAGTTATTTCTTTAAACCTTCATTTCACTTGAAATTACAGTCCTCTTCATGTATTGGCTTCAAAATATGTCTGTTTTCTATTTGTTTGCATCTGTAATTTTAGTACGGTAAACCTCTACTAATCCTCTTGCTTTGAACTGGACACACAGGTTCAGTACTTGCTGAAGTAATGGATGTGTGAATGAATGAATGAAAAAGAAGTCATATAACACCATACATAATTATTGAAAGAGTTTCCTAACGGTCCCTGAGTTGTTTTTTCAAACATCTGATCCTATTACTTCCTGTTCAAAAGATTTTAAGTAATTTATTATTATCTGAAGATGAAGTTCTATATCCTCTAAACTTCTAAAACTTTCTAGCCTTTTCTCTGTTATATTTTCTGCAAGAAGTGTGCTTTCTTACCCTTGATACTGTTGTTGCTTCTTCCATCTCAGAGACAGCTACCTGTTCTCCATCTTATGTTCCATGAGATAATATTCCCCTGAATTTTCAATGTTAATTATAGTGAGTCTGACAAACACACGAAGTACTAGCTGAGTGAATTGACTGATAGAAAGATCATGACTATAATCATCCTTTAAGAATGAACTCTAATATCATGTTTTTTTTGGCATGAAGGTGACCTAGTGAGTCCATCTAGAAGCCATATTGCCTCCCTCTAAACTTTTTTTCACCATTCAAGTAACAGATCCTGTTGGCTCCTCGGCCACGTGAATCCTGACCACACCTGCTATCCAGATGTCATTCTTTATGTCTACTGCTCTATTTTATATGGTTTGTTTATGATTCTTCTTCCACTATTCAGTTCAGTTCATTTCAGTCGCTCAGTCGTGTCTGACTCTTTGCAACCCCATGAATCGCAGCACGCCAGGCCTCTCTGTCCATCACCAACTCCTGGAGTTCACTCAAACTCATGTCCATCGAGTCAGTGATGCCATCCAGCCATCTCATCCTCTGCTGTCCCCTTCTCCTCCTGCCCCCAATCCCCTCCCAGCATCATAGTCTTTTCCAATGAGTCAACTCTTCGCATGAGGTGGCCAAAGTGTTGGAATTTTAGCTTTAGTATCAGTGCTTCCAAAAAACACCCAGGACTGATCTCCTTTAGGATGGACTGGTTAGATCTCCTTGCAGTCCAAGGGACTCTCAAGAGTCTTCTCCAACACCACAGTTCAAAACATCAATTCTTTGGTGCTCAGCTTTCTTCACAGTCCAACTCTCACAACCATACATGACCACTGGAAAAACCATAGTCTTGACTAGATGGACCTTTGTTGGCAAAGTAATGTTTCTGCTTTTTAATATGCTATCTAGGTTGGTCATAACTTTCCTTCCAAGGAGTAAGCGTCTTTTAATTTCATGGCTGCAATCACCATCTGCAGTGATTTTGGAGCCCCAAAAATTCCATCATATCAGGGACCTTTTCTACCTAATAGGTACAGACACCTATAGTCTGAATAAATGAACTGATTCCTACAGAGACATATGCATACATTATTTACTCCATTGTATTCTAGATAGTTATGCTCAAGTCTTCCTCATTTACTAAATTCTCAACATTTAAGATAGAAGGCAATTCATCTTTGATCCTGCATATATAAATTTTGTTTTCATTTTCTCATTATTAATAGTAACAATAGTAAACATTTACTGAGTGCATAACAGATACCAGGAACTGTGCTAAGGTTATTATGTTATATTTTATTTGATACTCCTAGGATTCCTTCTAGGTAAAACTACTATTACTTCTTTTTTAACATGAGTAAATAAAGGCCACAGAGATGTCAAGTCATTTGCCCAAATCATAATAGATTCAATGCCAAGACCAGTATTGAACACAGGCATATTAGACTCCACAATCTGTACTCTTAACAAGCAAGTTTCCTTGATGTTTCTTGTTGTATCAATAAAGGTTTCCTGAATGAGCGATTGAATGCACATTTATCAAAAACAAAAATATCTGATTTTCACTTGAAAATCAGAATCACAGAGTACCACAGCAGGAAAGTCTCCTCCAACCACCTCACCTAACCCACTCTTACCCTCTGTTCCACAAATGCATCTTCTCTATAATTTCCTGGCTAAGATTTTGCCCAGCTCACATCTGAAACCTCTAGGGAAAGGAGTTGACTTTCTCTAGAAGCAGACTTTAGCATTACAGGTTAATTTTGAATTTTAGAGTGAGTAAAAGTCATATTACAATTAACCAAAATCTGTCTTCTTGAACATTCCATTCACGCATCTATTTTCTTTCCCCTGTGGCCACACAGGATAAAAGTAATGTCTTCCTCATCCTGACCAGCATCATATTCCTGAGGATTCTTTTCCAGAGACTAAGCATCCTTGTTTTCTTGTCTGCTTTTTGCCTCTGCATAGCATCAGGGATAAGCTTACTAGAAAACATTCAAAGCTTTATACAAATTATTAAAGAGTCATATAAATTTTATAAAATTACAAAAGCCTAAAGATAAAAGGAAAGATTTGCTCACAACCTTCTTAATAACATTATGTATTATTAAAAGAAAACTAACATGCATTGATTCTTTCTTTCTTTGTGGAGAGGCTGCAGCCAATGCATTATATGCATTATCTTGCTGCATCCTCATAAGGTATCACGGTGTAGGCACTATTATTAGTAATTTTTGTAATTTCATTTTCTAGAGGATGAAACTGAGTCTCAGATAGGATTATGCAATCTCCAAGGACATTCAAGCAGTAAGTGGAATCATCATCATCATCTCCGATTCTAAAACCCCTGTTCTTAACCACTACTATATACTGCCTCATAATTTGAAAATTAGCTAGACATTTACAAACTAAATAATACAATTTGAATTTCAAGTATTTATACCATTTTATGATGCTATAAATTAGGCTTCTCTGCTATCTCACCAACTTTTCTCTTGCCCTACCTCAAGCAATAATTTTCACATTGAAAATACCCTTTTAGTCTTTAAAATTCTAATAATACAACAGTCATAAAATTGAAAAACTCGCCACCATCCCCTTGCTCTCTCACTCTCTTTATTTACATCTTTTCAATCTGGTTTTGTTCTGCTTTGTTAGGGCAGCAATTACTTGAGGTAACATTGCCATAGCTATTATGTGATACCCGAAGATCTCATGTACTTTGTTCATTCTCCTGATGACTCCTGGCCTCTTGGTATTTTTTAGATCAGGGCATTGAGTGTGGGTGGGCGAGAGAGTAAAGAGATGAATGTACAGGTGAATGGCTGTATAAGTCTAATTGGGACTTTTAATAGAACACCTTGTTGACTGTTCAGGCAGGAGAGTAGAGAGCTGGGTATCCTTGACAACAGTGTAGATACATAGCAAAATAAAAGAAAGACCAGAGGATTCACAGTAGGAGATCTAAGCTGTAGAACATTGGGGTAACAGCCGACAGCCTTTTGGTGAAAGCCTCAAAAGTTTTCAAATGTGTTTGTGAAATGTACCATGGATAGTGGGTCATTAGAGCATTTGAACAAAAGGCATTAATAAATGACCTAGTGGCTGATGGACCACTGTAAAAACTGATGTTGAGTGTTAAATTTTCTGTGTGGTTACAAGTAATGGTTCTAAGTAATGCAGTTACAGATGGAAATAATGATCAGTAAATAAGGAATAAGAGCTGGCTTTTAGCACCACTAACTATATATCATTGAGCTGAGTTTCCTCATAGGTAGAATGGGGTAAAAAAAAAAAAGTTTATCCTACTTATGTCACAGGTAATTGAAAACAATGCTCATGACAGTTTTGGGATACTGTGTGGTTTCATCTGAAATTAAAGTGGACTTCTTAATGATCATGTGTGAAATCTAATAACAGCAGACATTTATTGTTTAACTCCATGACATTCATACTCACTCTAGGAAACAGCTCACAATTTTTATTCAGGGATATACATTCTTTCTATCTCAGTACATGAGATTCTATCTACTTCTAGGAGTGGACACTTGCCCCTGGAAAAAGCCATTCAGCGCAGCTTATTTCTCATGTCACTGTGATTGGTTCAGGAACAAATAAGTGGTCCATGAGATTTGTGCTGGAGGCCCTCTTACTATCCTGCAGGTCAAGACAAATGAAGTCAATGTGGAGTTGAGAAACAGAGAGATGCCAAGTCCTAATGACAACATGGGATTTCTGAATCTAGCTCCCTTATCGTGGGATTTATCATTATATCACACAATCCATTACCTTTTGTGTTTAAGCAAGTTGAGTCAGAATTTTTCACTTGTAACAGAGATTTAACTAATAAATCAAGAATAACTTGAATCTAATTAATCTCAGTTAAAAAGTCACGGTTGCATTCTCTTATGTATCAGTGTTTCCCAAATACTTAGGATGATGCAACCTTTTTGTCATAAAGCATCTACCAATTTAGGAGAAACTACTGATAATATGATAGACATTTTGAGACAAGTCAGTATAAATGATCACTACTTTCAACAGATCTCAGTCTATCATATCTAAAATGAACAATGTTAATTCATCAGAAATATATTATACAATTTAAAAAAACTGGCAAATAACATCAATTACATTTTATGAAAGAAGACATACAAATGACAAATGGAGAGAGTGGGATTCAATCAGTGAAAACAGTAACTCAAAACGTTAGTAGGTGGAGTTAGTTAATCAGAATATACCATGTTTATTGCTTAGTTTTGGCAAATGTACAAAGATTATGTACTATGTTAACATTAGGGAAGACTATACTATCTGTGTGACATTTATAAATCTAAAATTCTTCCAAAATAAAAAAGCAAATTAAAATTCATATGCGTTTTGCATATCAAGTTGGTGAGATATTTTAATGGTAATATAAAATGTGGCTCGGCATGCTGGGTAAAGGGTATTCTTACAATCTATGATGGAAGAGTAAACGCCAACTTTTTGGAGGTTAATTCAGTTAATATACCTAAACCCATAATATCAGCACACACTTTGGCCAAAATTACCTCTTCCAGAAAAATAATTCTTAGGGAATAACCTGAAGGATGTACAAATATTTATAGAGATGGACATTTATGAAGGTAATATACTTTCTATTAATTAAAAATTCAAGCTATGTATATATCCAGTAATAGTAACATTAATACAATAGGATACTATATGACCAGAAACAGATCATACTGTACTAGGAAAATAAATCTCACAAAATGGGGGCTTTCTTGAGTATTATTAAACAAAAAAGCACATCAGCATGTATAACCTATAGTACAATGTCAATCATATTATTATTTCTGAAAATAATATATGTATCAAGTACCTACGATATTTGGCACAGGGGATGTGGACAGCAATGAACAAAATATGCAGAAATCTCTGGCTTAATGGGGCACATGGACTAGAGGCCAACAAGAGAAATAAACAAGTATATTGAATAGTATGTTAAAAGGTGATAAGTTTCATAGAGAAAAGCAAAGCAAAGAAGACTCATAAAAAGCAGTTAATGACTTAGGTGCAAAACCATCCTGGAGGCCAAGGGAACAGAAAATGTTTCCAGGAGACAGGAGTGATCTATTGGGTCAAATGAGACTTAACAGGTCTGGTAAAAAAGAGTGAGAATGGACAATGGGATTAGCAACATGGAGGTCATTAATAACCTTTACAAGGTCAGTTTCAGTGGAACAGAATGTTTTTTAAGAGAGAGGGAGAGGACAGTGTGTTGGCAGTGATTTCCAGGCGTTTTTCTACTAAGAGAAGGGAAAGAATTGGGGCCGCTGCTAGTGGAGGAAGTGCAATCAACAACAGATTTTGAAAAAATAACCGGCAACATAAAAACTTATTTAATACTTATAGCGAAGATTCAAGAAAGAGAATTGGTGATGAAAGAAGAGAGAAAAATTCCTGAAGTGATGTCTTAAGCAGGAGAAAGGGATGAGATCTAATGCTCAGTTCATGTTGGTGTGTGTGTGATTCTGTTTACCTAATCAAACATTATCTGTGAAGTCTGCGGGGTTTCATGTAATCATACTCTAAAATATTCTAAAATATGTTCACAATAACTTTATAAATTATAAATTTTAGGACCAGAAAATACTATGTTAACAATGTTTAAGAAAGCATTGACATTTCTTTAGATTCTGCATTATACATTGCTTCAATAGATGTGGAGGAAAACAGCTGAACACAAAATAAGTAACCCAGACTTATATGAGGTAGTCTATCTGAAACTTTCTAGAGT
Organism: Bos indicus x Bos taurus; assembly: GCF_003369695.1. NCBI lineage: Eukaryota > Metazoa > Chordata > Mammalia > Artiodactyla > Bovidae > Bos > Bos indicus x Bos taurus. The sequence goes on from NC_040082.1 coordinate 31,211,537, forward strand.
AACACAGCTAAGGAACCACCCTATACTCTTGTCTGCCATTTTATATTTAATATGGTTCTTTACTTGGTACTTAACTAGGCAAATGGCTTAATAGGTTTATAAAAGCAGAAATTCCATGAGTTAATGTTATAGTCTGAATGTCTGTGTCCCCCTAAAATTTATATGTTGAAATCCTAACCCTCGAAGGAGATGGGATTAATAAGTGGGTTTTTTTTTTTTTTTTTTTTAGGAGGTGCTAAAGCTATGAAGGTGGAATTCTCCTAAATGAGACTAGTTCCTATAAAGTGGCTCCAAGGCCATCTCCAATCCCTTACACCATGTGAGGATACAGTGAGAAGTTTGCAGCTAGACGAGTGACCACATTTGATTTCAGACTTAGAGCCTACAGAATGAAGTGCAACAAATTTCTCTTGTTCATAATCTACCCAGTCTGTGTTATTTTGTAATAGCAGCCTGAAAGGATTAACAGTGTTAATCAGAATAAATGAAAAAAAAATTATGAGAGTTAAAAAGGCATTGAACTACACTCACAGACATAGAGCTCACAAACTTAATCATACATATATACTACACACAAAGGCACACAGAACACATGCACAAACATGCATGATCAATGCATACATATTACCCATACAGTCATATATGCATATAAATACACAAAACATATGCACACAAATATACACACATAAATAAACATAATCACATGCATTCACACCTACAGGCACACAAACACGTGCTCACACACACAGATATCCACTAGCCTGTCTGGTTCTGGTTAAGGTTGAAGGCTTTTGGTTTCCTCCAGGGCTCTCTTTTCTCACAGATCATGTCCCAAATGTTTGTGCAAATTCAGATATTAGCCTGAACACCTAAGATTCTTACAGATAACTTTTAAGAGTGACACTAATATTCAGCCCCAAACCAAAGATAATTTGAATTAGACTAGATCATTACCAGAATCCTCTAAAAAGATAGCTCCACAAATCTCTCCACTATGGTACTATGTCAAGATGCGATGTCTTCAGGTCATTCTCTTAGAAGTCCAATCTAACTTGTAATTTAATTCCGTACCCCCATTAAGATAGCACAAAAATCTTTTGATAGTTTTATACGTATATATGTACATTTTTTCTGAACGTTCACATAAAACTTTTCATTAATTAATTCATAGATGTGAAGCACCATTGCACCTTTAATATTTTTCTCCCACTACATTTTAAACCATGGAAAATATAAAAAAGATGCACACTAGGCAATGATTTGGCCCATTGATAAGACTCATCTTGCCTGGGCAAAGCATATAGGGGTTAGAGTGATCACCTCCAACTTACACAGGGTCCTCAACCAAAAATCCCATGCAGTAGCTGAGACAGAGAAAACCAGCAATCAATTATATTTTTCCCTTTAGTGATGTATTCTCTGGACATATATCCATGCATGAGTAACTTGTATTAGCTGTTATTTAAGGAATGGGACAAAAAAAAAAAAAATATCAGAGAGACTGTGGGCTCTAAGGGCAGGAGCAGAGCCCTGTAAGTTTATTTCTATTCCCGACACAAGCACCATCCTGGAATACGGTAGATACTCTTATGCATGCATGCTAAGTCGTTTCAGTTGCGTCCAACTCTTTGCGACAAAATGGACTGGAGCCTGCCAGGTTCCTCTGTCCATAACATTCTCCAGGCAAGAATACTGGAGTGGGTTGCCATGCCCTCCTAAAGGGGAATCTCCCTGACCCATGGATCGAATCTGTGACTCTTATGTCTTCTGCATTGGCAGGTGGGTTCTTTACCACGAGTGCCACCTGGGAAGCCCAGATACTCTTATATGTTCATATCACTCAGGCTTTTAGTAGACTCATTAATTTTCATTTATCACTACACTCTACCACATTGACTATGAAAATCATTCTGAAAATAAGACATGATTTTATTTTTTCTCAGAAATTTGAAGGAATATTTTATGGCTCATAATGATAGTGGAAACATTTCAACTAGAACCCGGAGACAGTCTGAACATAATTGTATGTTTACAAATGTGTGTTGTATGTAAAACTGGTGGGTGTACTTACACAGAGGGAGAGGTCTCTATCAGGTTTCACATACATGTATGTGCACAGGTATATATCATTATTAAGGTGGCTATACCTATATCAAAGGAAAGAAGCATCTTAAATCAACAGTCAGCATTTTGCTGCCCAATAGGTACCAAGACACAAATTACGTACCCTCTGTCACCTTCCATCTCCTCTGCTCTTGCTCTTGTAACTTGATCCAGGATAGAGGGCTTTGGTGTCCTAATGACACTGTTCACAGGCCTTACTCTTCTGTTGCTCAGCCCGCTGCACTTTGAAAATGACAAAAGCCACTTCCCAGGGAGCTGCAAGATAGCCTCTTGGTAACGAAAGTCTATTTCCCTGCCCCCTTCCTGCCCCAAATTCCATCCTTATGACACAGAAGCACAGTTAGAGATGAAAAATAAGCTTCATTATCTTGGGAGTGCAGAGAAAAATGTTATGGCTTTATTTAGCAGTTGCTTTTATGCTTTTAAAAACATGTTAATTTCATTTTTTATGTAATTGTGCATTAAATCATCTCAGACAATTGTGTGATTTGGAAATAAAAGTCCAACAAAATAAGTAAAAGCTATAATGTGGTTTTTTTCCTTCCCGTTTTTTGCAGTCTGTTTTTATGTTCCTCAAGCATTAGTGTCTCCACTCCTTCCTGGGAAGATTAATCTGAAGGCTCATAGAGACTCTTGCCTTCCTGTCTTTAGTTCTCCCGGTGCTCTGAGCTTTTCCCTGTGGCTTTTGCATCTACTACTCATGAATTACCAGCCCCAACAACATTAGGACTTATAAAGCCTCATAATCCTTTAGTTGACTCCCTAATAGGGCCAGCAGCTGGATGAAGACCTCAACCCTGGGGGAGAAATTATAAAGAGACCTAACCTGCCTAAAGTAAAACTATGAATACCAGGCTCCAGAATATCACTGTACTCTCACAGGATACGGGTGATAGATTTTTGCTTTTTACTAGAATGTAGGCAATAGAATGTATGCAGCATAATTCACAGCATGTTTGAGAGGTGTTTTCCTTTCTCCCTAAAGAAAAGTTGGTCCACTTAAAAGATATGTGGTTATCTTTCTCATTTCCCACTTTAAGCATTTTTTGAGAGAAGAGACTTTCTGATGGATGTTAATGAGGGACTGGGACCTTTGAACGTGGCCATCTATGTCATGAGTTGATTAAAGACTGATTTCAAATAGGTTAAAATTTTTTCCAAATGTCAGTCAATACATATGAGCAATCAAGTACACTCTTGGTTTCCTTTCTTTAGTGTGTTTGAAGGTAGATTGTTGTTATAAGGTATTGCATTTCCTTTAAGGGAAAGTGTACTCTGCTGGGTTGTCCGACAAAGTAGTGGAGATTACTCAAGGAAATTCATTGTTTATGGTTCTGGAGGCTAGAAGTTCAAGAGCAAGGTGCTAACAGGGTTTCCTTGTTCTGAGGGCTTAGGGAAGGATCTGTCCCAGTCTCTTGGCTTACAGATGGTCTTCTCCCTGCATCTCTTCACATCGTCTTTCCTCTATACTCCTGCGCCCATGTTCCCCCTTTTCATTAGGACACCAGTCATTTTGGATTCGGGCCCAGCCAAATGGTCTCATTTTAACTTGAGTACTTCTTATCTCTAGATAAGGTCTGAGATAAGGAGGGTTAGGGCTTTAAACTATGTCTGAGATAAGGAGGGTTAGGGCTTTTAACTATGAATTTTAGGGGGCACTATTCAAACTGTTACAGGATATGAAACTTATTTTTTGTTTTCTAGTGATGCCCACCCAACTTAAAAATAACATAACTTTCCAAAGAGTGACATTCTGAAAAAAATCATTAAAGAGTAACTTTTCTTTCACAATTCTAACATGAAATTTTATATGATACAGGCAGGAGTATATATAAAACAAGCAAACAAAATCATACTTAATGTACTTGTAGCATAACCCTCAAGACAGATATATGTTTATGTATGTACACACGCAGTAACCTATACAACAAAAAACAATGTGTATATAACCAGTACTGAAATTAACTTCTGCCTGAGGCTACTATGAAATGTCAATTAAACTGCCAAACTTTCAGAGCTTAGTACTCTATCTTCCTGCCTTAGGGAGCTTTTGTATTCAATTTATTGTTAAATAAAACAGCCAACTTGGCAGCAGAGTTAGATTAACAAATTATAATGAACTTTATTTTTTGCTTAAAAAAATAAGGTGAGCTAATATTCCTGGAGAATAAATTTCAGAGAGATTAAAGATTTTGAGAGAGGTTATTTGTTTGTAACCATTTCAAGTTGAGCAGGAGAAAAAGAATGTGCCCACTAGCTTGTTTGAATTAAATAGAAGTGTAAAAGGAACTTGACCAAAAACTAATAGTGGTTTTGTTTAACATTTCTTTTATTAACATTTAATATTTTATTAGGAGGAACTTGATGTCAGAAGCCAAAAGGAGCCACAGCACAGCTGTGGGCCTGAAATTTAAATGTCTTCCATTTGACCCATTTATATTCATTTTTTCCTTCCTTATGCTCATAGCGCATGCGCACACACAGACACACACGGCTAATTAAGTCCGCTTGCCTCAAAGCCCAGTTGTTTGATTGTGCAGCTGAGGCTACCATCACTCCAATAAAACCCTGTGATCCACTCTCCACCAAGGGGGATTAGGGAACTTTCTGGAAAGCCACAGGGGTGAGGAGGCATCTTTTGTCTAATTGTAGACTTTAAATGTTTGTTGCTATTGGCGTATATGACAAGGTACAGGAGCACTTCCGGGGTGGCGCTAGTGGTGAAGAATCCGCCTGCCAGTATAGGAAAGGTAAGAGACTTGGGTTCAATCCCTGGGTTGGGAAGATCCCCTGGAGGAGGGTATGATAACCACTCCAGTATCCCTGCCTGGAGAATCCCAAGGACAGAGAAGACTGGCAGGCTATACTCCTTTGGGTTGCAAAGAGTCAGACACGCCTGAGGCGACTTAGCAGGCACACAGTAGGCTAACTCCATACAGGGGTTGGGCTAAGTCTTTTATATATGTTATCTAATTTAATTCTCTGAGTAATCCATAAAGGTGAGGCAAGGAGAATTCAACAGAGATTAAGGGACTGTCTCATGGACATTAGTGGCATTGCTACAGCTTTTGGAAATTTGACAGTGCTTCTTCTTCACATTGGGAAAAGCTGAATTTAACGTAGAAGGAAGATTTAGTTTTCAAAGTCAGATATGTATTTCTCAATTTAAGTGAGAGAAAAGGGCTGAATAGTTTTATTATATTACAACTAACATTTATTGAGCTCCTACTGATTGCCCAACAGTGATCCATACACATAAAACCTCCTTTACTTTAACTGGGAAGGTAGTTACCCTATGAGACAAATCCCACTGTTATTTCCAACTTCCAGAGATTAATTACTTTACTTAGGTCACCTTGTTGGGATTTAAAGGCCCCTGGCTTGCTCTAGAGCCTTTATCTTAACTATCCTTTTACCACTAGGCTTTCATAGGATAAAGCAATCTTTATTTTATCAAGCAACTAATGGGTAGCTTGACTTACCCATAGAGTGTGCTTATAAAAATTAAGGTGTGTTATCCAAACTCTTAAAATAAATCTTATACTAAATAAATGAAGGCAGTATATCACTTAAAAATTTTGGAAATACTTTTTTTTGGAGAGACATACAAATGGCCAACAGGCACGTGAAAAGATGCTCAGTGTCACTAATCATTAGAGAAATGCCAATCAAGACCACAATGAGGTATCACCTCACATTGGTCAGAACGCTGCTGCTGCTGCTGCTGCTAAGTTGTGTCAGGCGTGTCCGACTCTGTGTGACCCCACAGACGGCAGCCCACCAGGATCCTCCTTCCCTGGGATTCTCCAGGCAAGAATACTGGAGTGGATTGCCACTTCCTTCTCCAGTGTATGAAACTGAAAAGTGAAAGTGAAGTTGCTCAGTCATGTCTGACTCTTCATGACCCCATGGACTGTAGCTCACCAGGCTCCTCCGTCCATGGGATTCTCCAGGCAAGAGTACTGGAGTGGGGTGCCGTTGCCTTCTCCATGGTCAGAATGGCCATCCTCAAAAGTCTACAAATAATAAATGCCAGAGAGGACGTGGAAAAAAGAGAACCCTTCGAGACTGTTGGTGGGAATGTAAATATGTGTAGCCACTATGGAAAACAGTATGGAAGTTCTTAAGAAAACTAAAACCAGAATACTGTATTATCCAGTAATGCCACTCCTGGGCATGTGTCTGGACAAAACTATAATTCAAAAAGATACACGCACACCAATGTTTCACAAGAGCCAAGGCATAGAAACAACCCAAGAAATCACGAACAGATGACTGTCTTAAGAACCTGTGGTATACACATATATATACAATATACATTTATAAAATGGAATATTACTCAGCCATCAATGGCACCCCACTCCAGCACTCTTGTCTGGAAAATCCCATGGATGGAGGAGCCTGGTGGGGTGCAGTCCATGGGGTTGCTAAGAGTCGGACATGACTGAGCGACTTCACTTTCACTTTTTACTTTCATGCATTGGAGAAGGAAATGCATGGATTCTCCAGGCAACCCACTCCAGTGTTCTTGCCTGGAGAATCCCAGGGATGGAGGAGCCTGGTGGGCTGCCGTCTATGGGGTCGCATAGAGTCAGACACGACTGAAGCGACTTAGCAGAAGCAGCAGCAGCAAAAAGAATGAAATACTGCTCTTTGTAGCAACACAGATGGACCTAGAGATAGACCTTAATGAAATAAGTCAGAAAGCCAAAGATCAATACTATCTGATATCTAAATTATCTAAAAAATGATAAAAATGAATCTATATACAGAACAGAAAAAGACTTACAGACACAGAAACTCCCTAATGGGTTACCAAAGGCCAGAGGGAGGGTAGTAGGGACCAATTAGGAGGATGGGATTAACAGATACAAACTACAATACATAAAACAGTTAAGCAACAAGGATTTACTATATTGCACAAGTAATTATATTCAACATATTATCATAACTGATAATGGAATATAATCAGAAAAAATAAGTGAATCACTATGCAGTACTCTTGAAACTAACACTGGAGTGTAAATCAACTATATTTAAATAAAAAAAGATTCCTGAAGTTTGAACAACTGAATTATTCACTATAAGGTTGCTGCTGCTGCTAAGTCACTTCAGTCGTGTCCGACTCTGTGCGACCCCATAGATGGCAGCCCACCAGGCTCCCCCATCCCCAGGATTCTCCAGGCAAGAACACTGGAGTGGGTTGCCATTTCCTTAGGGAAGAAAGTCAAAACCAAATATCTAATAATCTTACTAAAAGGAGAACTCAGATTACCACACATCCAAATGAATGAATACCATTAAATCATAAAAATAACATCTACAAAGTTTGGCAAATGACATGGGAAAGTATTCCTCGTAAAGTTTTAAACTATAATGAGCACTGTTTTTATACCAAGTTTTAAAAAATATAAAACTATTTGAAAAAAGATCTAGAGGGAAATACACTGATGTATTGGTATTATTTATTCATACACAGATGGTAAAGATTAAAGGGGTGGGGTTTTACTTATACCTTGTAGCCTTTTTCCAAATTTTGTCAGTAACATGTATTACGTATATAATTAAGGAAAATCATATTTTTGAAAGATAATTCTATCACACTGAGCCATTTTCCATACCAAACTACCCACCTCAGTTTTTGTGCATTCAATGTTCAGTAACAGGGGTCAAGAAAATTTTGTTGTAAACAACCAGATAATACATATTTTAGATTTATAGACCAGGCAGCGAAACTGGATACTGTGTAGATACCCAGCAAGAAAGAAAATAAATGTCCTCCCATCTTTTGACTTAAAATATAATATTAAGAATAGAGTATAACGTTTTATAATCTCACGAAAAGGCTGAAATTCTTTTTGTATGTATGGGCTCACATTTGGCTTAATTGGGGTTCAAAGCGAGGATTCTCGATGACCAGAATTTACTGCAGATGTTCATCTGTTAATGTTGATCTATAACGAGATTTTGTGTATTTTATCTTTGGAAATGGCTTTTCACATGGATAGGTGATACACGGGGCTCTTGAAACGCTGTCAAGTCGTAACCGCTTCACTGCGATTTATAGTGCGCCCAGCAGCGAGCGACACATATGGCTTCTGCTGTAACTACAGAACAGTGCCTTTTGTGATCTGAAAGCAACTACACACACACACACACATGCAACGTGCGGCTGTGTGCCAACAACACTATTTATAGGCCACTAACATTTGGATTTCAAATAATTTTCAGGAGTTACAAAATATTATTCTGCTTTTGAGTTTGAAACCATTACAATTTTTTTTTCCAAAATAAAGTGTTTCAGAATGAAAAGATACACCTAGTTTTTGCCAACAGACCAGGCAATTACAGGCAGCAAGCCATGTTGGGTTTCTGGGTTGGAGTTTGCTGATCCCAACTCGAGAGGTAGGTACACCTCTCCTGTAAACTTCATCCAACAACCATCTCTGGGAGCACTGAGTGTACTAATACATCCTTTTAAAAAAATTAACATGCCTTTAAGTAAAATGATGTCTCTAGCACATCTATGAATTTTCCTGTGTGTAAAGAAAATACACAACCAGACCGTGAAAACCATTCAAGAGACAGTGTGAAGGAAATTATAGCATCAGAAAGAAAATCAAAGTTCTCATAGCTAAATTTAATGCTATATCCTCCAGATCTCTGTGTATTTTTATGGGAATTCCAGATTGTCAGGAAATATGCTAAACCGACCCATTCTCTTACCCTTTTAGGAAAAAACATCAGATATTTAGAATCTTAAAAATAAACCTGCCAACCTATTAAAGTTTTATCTTATGTTCATATCTTAGGTTATTTCTAAGATATATCATATCGTATGTTATTTCTTCCCTGACTGGCTACTTGAGGCCTCAGTAGAACACAAAGGAAAGCAGAAGGGTTAGATCCCGATGTAGATATTTGAGTAGGAAAATATTTGACTGAGACTTAAAGATGGAAACTGTGTGAAAATCCATTAATTACCTGCTTCTACCATATCTTTAGTGCAAAGTTCATCACAAAACAGCTACATCAGGATCATCAAGGTAGCTTGTTAAAATGCAGATTACAGGTATTTCTAGCAGGATTAAATTTGGAGAATAGGAGTTTCAGAAGTTGTTTCAGGCAAACATTGTATGGTTTCCATCTACCAGTCATAACATTTGTAGATTTTCCTCTTTAATGATTTTACATATATAATCCACCTCTTCTGTTTACTTCCTTATGAGATATAATTTATTTTCAACAAAGAGATGAGATTTTGAGAAATAATTTTGTATCTAGTAAAAAGGTGTGCATACTTATAAAAACATCATAAAAAGTAATCAAGGCAGCTCTTTGTGTAACTCTATCATGGGAACGTTTTATACACAGTGATGGAGAGAAAAAGAGAAAAAGAAAGCAAGTACGCAGGTAAGGGGGTAGCCAGGAAAAGCCTCAAGTCGGGATGGAAAAGACGGCAGGAGGGACTGCTGGATTAAGTGTTCCACACGAAGCTTAGCAACAGGGATGTAAATGTGCAAAGCAGAGAAAGCACGTTTGGGAGTCAATCACCAATCAGGATCTTTCTCAATCACTTCTTAAAACTGTTTAAGGTAACCACATTCCTTGAAGTGTGGTCTGAAATGCTTGAGGTACTTAAAAAAAATTCAGATTCGTGAACTGATCCCATACCTACTGATTCAGAGTCTCTGCAGTACATCCATCAATCTGTATTTTAAATCACCAGGCCAACCATGCATGCATTAAAAAGTGTCAAAATTAATAAATGAAAGGATAAAGAAAATGTATATGTATGCGTGTTGTGTGCTAAGTAGCTTCAGTTGTGTCTGATTCTTTGTGACCCTATGGACTATAGCCCTCAAGGCTCCTCTGTCCGTGGGATTCTCCAGGCAAAAATTCTGGAGTGGGTTGCCATTTCCTCCTCCAGGGGATCTTCCTGACCCAAAGACTGAACCTGGATCTCTTTTGTCTCCTGCATTTGCAGGCAGATTCTTTAAAAGTAGGGCTACCTGGGAAGCCTCTGGTATGTTATACAATGGAATCTTATTCAGCCATAATAAAAGAATAATATCCTTTCTGACACAATAGATGCACCTTGAGGGCGTTATGCTAAGTGAAATAAGTCAGACAGAAAGACAAGTACCATATAATCTCACTTAGTTGTAGAATTTAGAAAAAAATGAAAAAATAAACAAACCCCTAGCTCACAGATACAGAGATCAGATTATTGGTTGCCAGAGGCAGGGAGTAAGGGGTGGGCAAAAACGGTTGAATGGTGTCACAAGGTCCAAACATCCAAACTTCCAGTTATAAAAGAAATAAGTTGTGGGGATATAATGCATAGCATGAGGACTATAATTAATACTACTGTATTGCTTATTTGAAAGTTGTAAGACAGAAGATGTTAAATATTCTCATCACAAGAAAACAATTCTGTAACTATGTATGGTGATGGATGCTTTTATAATTAGACTTACTGCAGTGATCATTTTGCAATATATACAAATACTGAATCATTATGTTGCACACCTGAAATAAATATAATGTTACATTCAATTATATCTCAATAAAAATATATTAAAATGGCCTACTCCCTGGGCATATGATTCCATTTTTTCTTTTGAGCTCTTAAAAGTCCTTTATTCATTTCTACAAACTTCCTAGTGGTCTAATTATGGTAAAGGATTCTATATACAATAAAAGACCAACTTGCAGTGGTAGCCTCAAAAAAAAGAAAATCCACAGTCTAGAAAGGAAATGCAGATAAATTGGCTGTCACAAGGCAGAGTAATAAATGTCATAACATCAATAAATCCAAAGTGCCAAGAAAAACATTAAAAAATGAAAACAAAAATTTTATGTTCAGGTAGAGTCCATTTTGCCTTCAGGATACTGTAATCTGTTTCATTTAAGATTGTTTTTCTGGGTAACAATATATTTAATCCTAAATTATTTATTCATGATTGAAATTTACCTACTTTTGACCATATCTTTGATGCTGTTTCTAATTATTTACATCAAAATTATCTGGAAGCAAATGAGTCCAGTTCTTTGACTCTTAGGCAAAGGCTTAATCTATTCAAGATTGCACCTCATGAAATTTTGTTATTAGTTTAGGATAGAAGAGCTCCAAACATTATACTTTTATATTTAATTGTGTTCAGAGAAATAAAATATGAAGACATTTCTTGTTTGGTACAAGATTTAGTTAAATAATATGGGGGTTGAATATAAAGAAACATAGCAAAGTTTTCATTTCCAAATATTCTGGTCTTAGAGAGAAGTTACGATCAACTCAGAAGTTTAGATATATCTGGGTTTCATCCTAGGTCTAACTTCCTCAATCTCATCAAGTTTGTCTCCGCTTATATCTGCTACACTAGATTTAGTAACATGCAGATTAAGGCAACAGCATCTTTGATAGGGGCTTCCCTGGTGGCTCAGACGGTAAAGAATCTGCCTGCAATGCAGGAGACCCGGGTTTGATCCCTGGGCTGCGAAGATCCCCTGGAGAAGGAAATGGCAACCTACTCCAGTATTCTGCCTGGAGAATCCCATGGACAGAGGAACCTGGCGGGCTTTAGGCCACGGGCTCGCAAAGAGTCAGACACAACTGAGGGACTAAGCACACACACATACATATTTGATAGACATAAATATACACATGTACTGGTGTATGTACACCTTATTATACACAGCACATATACAAGCTTACCTGTATACACGCACAAGTAATTTTAAGTAATCATGCTTATTTTGCAATATTGTGAAGATTAAATAAAATAATAAATATAAAAATGATTAGCACAACACTTGGCTTATAGCAGATGCTCAGTGAACACTGGTGGGAGGGCTGAGAGAAAGAAAGCAAGAGGGTGAAGGATTTGAGGTGAGAGTGAAACAAACAAAAAAACCCAAAATTGAGACCATACTATAAAAATGAGAGAGGAAGGTAAAAAAGAAAATTAAAAGATTTATTCCTAACACCTTGAATAGCTTTACTTTTTGTAAATAAATGCAAGTTGCTTCTGTGCTATTATTAAATGTAGTAGTCATGCTCTCCTCTCACTGATTGAATGGACATCATTAGAATAAGCACAAAATAGAGTAAACACAGGAAGGTTATTAGTATTTCATCTGAACTGTGAAGATGTCAAGCCGTATGGGGCTGGCGGATGGTGATAGGAAACCCACTTCTAGCTAGCGTATGTTAATGAATGGAGACAATGTGCAATCTAGGAGGATGGGGAAAACCCCAGAATGAGCAGAGCCTATAGTCTACAGAGTTACCTACATTTTCAGCCTCATTAAAATATGCAGATCATATCATTAGGAGACAGTATCCTGCCAGGGCCCTCTCCTGGAGTTCAGTCACAGGCACACATTGGCAGTTGTTAGTACAATGAGTTTAACTACAGCTACATTCTTCTAGGTAGAAACAAACAGATGCAAAAGAAGACGAAGAAGCAGAAGCAGCTCTTACAAGCTGTATTTTCATTTAGATTGTTTCTTTTTTTTTTTCACACAAAGCATGAGTCTGTAATTTTTAAAACTGGCCATTGGTACTTGTTTTGTTCTTCCCAAAACATACCAGAACCTTCTATCACAACTTCATATTGATTTTCAAAAGTGGAGTGCACATAATAATAGATTTAATTGGATAACACATACGACACCTAGGATTAATTCAGTGAAATGATTAAGAGTAGTTACTGAATTGAAAACCAGTGATTTAAAAAACCTTCCTTGTCCAGCCTTCAGTGTCAGCCCAGATGAAAAGAATTCAAGTGTTCATCCCAGTTCTTTATTTCTTCCACATCTTCCTTCTTTTGTTTCTTCATTACTGCCTTGGCTCCTTCCTCCCTACTTTTTCCCTTATAGCCTCTCTTCCTTCCTTCCTGTCAATCTATATATCTAATCTATCTTTTGGAGGGTAGGCAGGATGGTATGTAAAAAAAAAATAATCTTACCAATAAGCCTAATAAAACCTCATAAATGAACATTTTTGATGTGAAGGCCCAGTATAGATACCAACTTGAGCAAATTGGTGGATGAATAGGAATACAGAATGATAATAAGGAGATGACTAAGTAATCAAAATTACTCTGTGGATATCAACATTTAATAATGTGAAAGTTCATGTAGACAAAAGATGTTAGCTATTAATATTAATCTGTCTGCTAACACAGGAGATGGGGGTTTGACCCCTGAGTTGGGAAGATCCCCTGGAGAAGGAAATGGAAACCCATTCCAGTATTCTTGCCTGGGAAATCATATGGACAGAGGAACCTGGCAGTCTATAGTTCTTGGGGTCGCAAAAGAGTTAGACACAGCTTAATGACTAAACAACAAATTAATATTACTACAAACAAATACTATTTACTTAGTTTCTTCTGTTAGTGGTTTTTCAAGGGTAGTCTGGGACCCTGGAAAGTCCCCAAGATTGAAACTATTTCCATAATAATGTTTACACATTTCTTTTTTTTACTGATGGTGCAACAGCAAAGGAGGCTAAAACTGCTGGTATCTTTAGTATAAATCAAGACAATGTCACCAAATGGCACTAGCAGTCACTGTGTTTTTCATCGTCATTTATGCGCAGGGTTAAAAAATGCTAGTTTCACTCAAGAATGCCCTAGATGAAGCAATACAATTTACTGATTTCATTAAATATTGACATTTGAGTATACTTTCAAAATATTCAATGTGATGAGATAGTAGGTATGCATGAAGCATTTTCTGCTACATACAAATATTCAATAGTTGGATTGAGGGAAAGAATTTGTTTGATTGCTTGAGTTGTGAGCAAAATATTTATTTTCCTATGGGACATTATTTTTACTTAAAATAACTACTGAAAAACAACTTATGGTTATTCAGATTTAAGTATTTAACAGATGCTCTTTGAAAAATGCACAAAGTGACTTAGTCACTTTAAGGAAATCAACTATAATAGTTGTCAATGATAAAATTCAAATAAAAATTAATGTCATGCAAAACATGGATCCACTGCCATGAGTATTTTAGTACTCAGTTCTCCAATACTTCCAGATTTTTCTGATGAGACTGATGATGATATTTACAAATGTGGTTTTTTTGACCTTTGGTAATGAAACATGTCAATGTATGGAAGATGCATATCTCAGTGAACCAATATTTTCTGAATGACCAAGGCATGGTGTTACGAGTTATTGCATAAGAAAAAAAAAATCATTCTAAGCTCAAGAAAGTCAATGGAGTTTAATGTAATGTAGTAAAAATTATTAATATGATTTCAAAAAGATTCCACACCATAAATAATATTTAAGAAACTACAACTTGTTGAGTTTCTCAATGGACTTAAATGAGAATATCCATATTTAACCGAAGTTTCACTCTCTATCTAAATATCTACATGAGGCCAGATTTTCTTCATGTGTTTCAAGCAAAGCAATGAACACAGCTGTACCAAGTCAGGACTGGCAATATTAGGAAGAGTAAAATCATGGCATTCTTCTAGTAATATTTTGAAATATTCTTATTTTTTATGAAGCATGTTCTTTATGTTAATATAGACAATGAGTTTATGATTGCTATTTTCAAGTTAATAAATAAAATGTTAAACATTTCTTAGTCTTTTTATAATGTAGCAAATATTGATAGATATAATTAATGCACACAATTTCTATGGGTCAATATTTTTAAGATTGTAAAGGGATTTTGCAACTAAAACTTTGAGAAATGCTATTCTAGGTACATTCAAGGTATCTAATTCTTTAGGAATCTACATATTATTTAGTAGTTTTAAGTAGAAGTCACTTTACTTTCATTAAATTTATTTCCATATAAACCTAAGCTTAAGATAAGTGCCTACCAAAATAAATATTTCTTAGAAAGCAGGCATTGCATACATTTGTGGTTATAAATTATGGGATGTCCTATCAGTTATGTTATTTTTACAATTTATTATGCTTGGGGAAGATACAGTAGCATCTCAAATGAAGCTAGGTTTGAAACTTTTGGAGGTCCACTTGACTACACCGGAATCACTGAGAAAAGGGAGAGGAACTTTAAAAATAAATTTTATCATTTTCCAATATTTATACAGCTTGCAAATAAGTATGTCAGTAAATCTTTTATGTACCAGTCTTATAAGCAATACAGTAACTCTTTACTTTGAGATAAATATTCGCCTACGGAATGAATGAAAAAACTGAGTTGCAATGGGTTCTTGTGACTTAAAGTAAAATTGACACCGTACATGAATTAATGAACTGCTATATCCCAGAATCTTCAGAATGAAGATGAAAGCTCTGAAAACCTGCATTAACTAGCAAAGACATTGAAGTTAAATATAAATGTGAAATTAAAATTGTCTCATGGCTATTACGTTACAGTTTAAATAAATAAACAGTACAGTTAAAATTTTGTAAAACTAAATTAATAAATACTATAAGCGAACACTCGACTATTTCATCTACCTCTGAAAGTTTTCATAATTAACTTGGCCAAAATGTTTTTATTTTTAAAACTTCATTATTTGGCTAATGGGACAGCTTTTCTCTAGAGATCACATTGACTAGATGAGATTTCTCATCCTTTATAAATGCTGTTAAGAAAAAAAATAATTTTACTGATAGGAATCAGAGAATCAAAGAGTTTGAGAAGCTGCTCACACTGGCAAAGAACTGGAATTGGAGCCCAGGTCCATTGCAAAGCGCATTATCTTCCCATATCTTCCCATTTGTTGCTGTTCATGAAGTATTCACTATGGTTCAGGGCATGCGCCCACATAAATATATGTGGAGAGGAGTGCATCTCAATCCCAGAGGTTACAGTTAATCCTTGAACAATGTGGGGGGTAGATAACATTTGAATCCCCTAATCCTTGATAGTCTACTGTTGACTGGAAGCCTTACTGATAACTTTAACAGTTGATTAACAGATTTTGTATATTAGATGTATTATATACTACACCCCAGTATTCTTGGGCTTCCTTTGCGGCTCAGCTGGTAAAGAATTCACCTGAAATGCGGGAGACCTGGGTTTGATCTCTTGGTTGGGAAGATCCCCTGGAGAAGGGAAAGGCTACCTACTCCAGTATTCTGGCTTGGAGAATTCCACGGACTGTATAGTCCATGGGGTTGCAAAGAGTCAGACATGACTGAGCAACTTTCACTTTCACTTCACTAAGTAATGAACTAGAGAAAAGAAAATGCTATTAAGAAAATCATAGGGAAAAGACATTTATAGAAATGTAAAAAATGTTTTTAAAAAATCCACATATAAGTGGTCCTGCACAGTTCAAACCCATTTTGTTCAAGGGTCAGCTGTATAACTGTAGTGTATAGTTATTTAATACCTGTCATCTATCTCATTAACAATAACACAATGAGAAAGATTATATATGTCAAATAGCTCCAACAGGGTGGACAGTCACATCTACATAATATGCAGAATCTAAAGGGTGCTTACTATTTACCATATGTCTATATAGGTACCCAGCTCAATATTAACCATAAAGATATTAAGGTCATTTTTTTCTTTGATGAAAGTCTTATTCCAAAGTGGGAAAAATGGTAAGTGCTAACACACATAGATAGTGTTGTCATCCATGAACTGAAAAGCACTCAGTTTTTTGTTAGCATGTTTGTTTCTAGCATTTCAATTCCCACCCCAATTTGTTTATTGTCCAGCAGGGACATGGAGAAGTTATGAAATTCCTCAAGGTCATGGAGAAAGTCACAGCTGTTCTTGGGAAAGGGGCTTACATATTCCTGAATCCCCATCAGATCCTATTGCTTCCTGTAGTGGATAGGTCCGTGTGGAGTGAAAGAATGCTCTTAAACAAATTCCAATTATGGTTTATTAACTTCACACATAGCATTTATCTTCTAGTTTCCCAAAATAGCAGAACCAATTAAACTGTCTGTTTAGCATGAGGCTTTTTTTTTTACTTTTAATTTTTCTTCAGATAAAGCCTTTATAGAAAGATAAATGAAACGTTACTGATATGACAGAGAGGGAGGAAACTGTTACTTCTCTGTCACCACCACCATCTTTTGACCATTGCTCTAAAAGTAACCAAGGCAAGACCATTTCTGTTCCTGAGCCGATAATATAAAATCCTCAGTCAAGTAAACCAGGCCATTCCAGGCATGACGGAGATTAATGAAAATTTTTTATTTAAGACAGTTGCTAATTTGAAATAAAAGCCCAACAAATTCCTGTGTTCTGTCCACTGTCAAAACAAGATTAAATAATTGCAGGAAGAAAAATAGCAGGCTTGTAAAAGGAGGATTCAGAATAATATTTTACTTTACACTTAGAACACTGTCTATAATTTCCAATCTGAGGTATAAAAAGAAGAATTAACTTGGTGAAACCTCTACAGGGATCCAACTTTTGAGGGGCTTCCTTGACATCTCTTTTACAACTTAAAGAACCACATGTCTGACTGAGAGGGCCACAAAGAGTTGGAACTGGAATTTCTACATTGGATATCTTCAGTGACAAAGAAAACCCAGGAAATCTTGGCTCTGAACATTAATTAAAGGGAGAATAGTGAATAGGAGATTTCTTTTTTTTTTGAATAGGAGATTTCAACTCTCAGTGTGGCTAGATTGCCATCAACTTCCAGAAACCATACAAGGCCTAAAGAACAAAAGATGGGTGAGCAAACAGGGATTCCCGCCCTCTTTGCCAGGAATGGAGTTGCATCTCACAGAAAAGATTCCCTGAAACTGAGGCTCAGAGAAAGAAAATGATTTTCTTTGTATCACGGTGTCTGGACACAATCCACAGTCTCTTGACACTTAATTGAGTTCTTTTTCCACTGTACTGCAACACTGTGAATTGGAGATTACTTTTATTCTTTTCTAGATTTTTAACATAAAACCTTTCTTGACTTTTTCACTGTTAAAGGTACCATAGTCATGTGTCTATCACCACACACCTGCCTGTCTAACAAGAGCTGTGGGAATGTCACAGGAAGCATTCACACGGTTCTGTTGAATGTGTATGGTAATTATTTGACACTTCAAAGAGGTGGCAACCATCTTGAAATCATAAAATTGCAATTATCTTATCAAATTCAATATTCTGTACACTTCAGAACTTCATTTTTTTTTTATTGGGGATGGTTGCCTCAGTGTAGCTCATTGAATTCTTATAGTAATGCACCTTATATTACTTTCATTCTTGGAGTTTTGTTACTATAGTAATTCACTTTTTTGTTCCCTCTTACTATGCTTGTATCTGTCTGTCTGTCTATCTACCTACCTACCTATCTGTGTATTTATCAATCATCTAACTACTCTCCTTAGAAAAGAGCTAAAAATCTATTTCCTCTTTACAAACATTCAGAAAACCCTACTTAAATGGGAAAGGGACGCTAGCTCATGCCCAAAGGGACAACACACTCTGGCTGTACTTACAGATCTAACTCTCAAATACCACCGCCTGCCTTAATCTGTATAACATAACAAAGAAGAACCACCACTGGTTTGCAGAGTTAGGAAAAGAGACTCAGCCATTAAGTAGAAGTACCTTCATAAGAGGGACTACGTATTTTCTGAGTGAAGGAATCCTCTCTAGAAGGGCCAAGGTCTTAGACGGAGAGATCCACATATGTTTTCAAATTTTTTATTTGTTTCTTATTTTTGGCCGCACTTGGTCTCTGTTGCTGTTCTCGGGCTTTTCCCTAGTTACGGAGAGCCAGGGATACTTTCCAGTTGCGGTGCGTGGGCTTCTCACTTCGTGACTTCTCCTGTTGCAGAGCATGGGATGGGCTCTAGGGCAAGCAGGCTCGGTAGCTGAGGAACCAGGGCTCCGTAGCTGTGGCTCCTGGGTTCTGCAGCACAATAGTTGTAGTCCACAGGCTTAGCCGCTCTGTGGCGTCTTTCCGGATCAGGGATCGAACCAGGGTCTCATGCATTGCCAGGTGGATTCTTTACCACAGTCACCAGCAAAGCCGTTTATATATGGTTTTTTAACTCTTTATCCAAAAATAAAAGTTTCAGAAATTCTAAAGCAGTTGTTTAGAATCATTTAGCTTTCTAATGATACAGGAGGAAAAAAAAAAAAAAAAAATTCCTTGACAATCGAATGGTTGCCCTTTCATCAAATTTCTACAACCAAACTGATAACTCCTTTGTCTATCAGGGCTTCCCTGATGGCTCAATGATAAAGAATTCTCCTGCCAATGCAGGAGACCTGGATTTGATCCCTGGGTCAGGAAGATCTCCTGGAGAAGGAAATGGAAACCCACTCCAGTATTTTGGCCTGGGAAATCCTATGGACAGAGGAGCCTGGTTGGCTATAGTCCATGGGGTCACAAAGAGTTGGACATGATTTAGCAACTAAACCAATCACCACTGGGGCTCTATAAGTGATTTTAAAAGAACTAATAATCTCTGAATGTTACTATAGAATCTCTTTCTACTTCATTCTTAATGGCTGTAATCACCTTGTGCTGCTTCCCTAAGCCCCCAGGACAGGTCATGTGATACTTGATAGCATATCCAGGCACTGACTGGCTCTCTTCAGATCACTGCTGCTGCTGCTGCTGCTGCTAAGTCGCTTCAGTTGTATCCGACTCTATACGACCCCATAGACGGCAGCCCACCAGGCTCCCCTGTCCCTGGGATTCTCCAGGCAAGAACACTGGAGTGGGTTGCCATTTCCTTCTCCAATGCATGAAAGTGAACAGTGAAAGTGAAGTTGCTTAGTCGTGTCCGACCCTCAGCGACCCCATGGACTGCAGCCTTCCAGGCTCCTCCATCCATGGGATTTTCCAGGCAAGAGTACTGGAGTGGGGTGCCAATGCCTTCTCCACTTCAGATCACTAAGTAAAGGCATTTTCTCTAACTTCCCCTCCATGGAACATACCACCTTTCTTAGACACATATGCTGATTAGATTAACTAGAAAATAGAAAATATTACACTGTGTTCTTCTTGTCCCACAATTGGGAAAGAATCTTTCTAAATAAAAACAAAAATAAAACTCAAACCAAAATAACTGCAAATAGATTTCCAGGAAAAGAACTACCTCATTCTACCCTCAAGCCAAAAAACAAGCACTATGAATATTGCTGTTAATTTTTGAATGCACCATAATGTGGAATATCAGAATCATAATGGAATTTCAAAGGCTCTAGCGATATATTTGGAAGAACAATGTTGATCTATAACCGCACTGTAGCCACATAAAATAGGCAATTATATTTGTCAATATGGATAAATATAATTTCTCTGTTTAAGGTCTGCTAACTTGATTTCCATGTTGGTCACCATCTATTACTGCAAAACCTTCTATCACTGGCTTATTAAAGCTTCATTATGGCAGAAAATTTTATGCCCATTTGGTTCCAGACCATGCAGAATGTTTTGTATTCACAAATGATTGACATAAATAATCTTTTCTAGTAGACTGTTTGGGGCTCATTGATCATTGCAACGTTTTATTGTGGATATAACAGAACTTTATTAAAGTTATAAAGATCATTTATGTAATTTATGTAAAATGAGTCATTATTGGAAAATATTACATGTGTACAGACAAGTTTAAAGGAAGATAATGAATGTTAAAAATATGGTAAATTTATAAGATTATGATGAAATAAAATTTATTTGCAGTTTTCCAAAATAGAAATAAGGAATCTTTTGTTTGGGAAAATAAACATCCAGTTACCACTGCTTCCATATCAAGTTTCTGTCTTCTGTAGTTTCTTTTCGGAGAAGGCAATGGCACCCCACTCCAGTACTCTTGCCTGGAAAATCCCACGGATGGAGGAGCCTGGAGGGCTGCAGTCAACGGGGTCGAGAAGAGTCGGACACGACTGAACGACTTCACTTTCACTTTTCACTTTCATGCATTGGAGAAGGAAATGGCAACCCACTCCAGTGTTCTTGCCTAGAGAATCCCAGGGACGGGGGAGCCTGGTGGGCTGCCGTCTATGGGGTCGCAGAGAGTCAGACACGACTGAAGTGACTTAGCAGTAGCAGCATAGTTTCTTTTAATAAACATACACAGCTTAAAAAAAAAAAAACAAAACTGGATGTCATATTTTCACTAAAATAGTTTAAATTTTTCAAGTGCCAGTAAAAATGGAGTGTAAAAATGTAAAGGGCTAAGAATGAAATGAAAACTGGCAATCAGAAAAATAATCACAGAAGTAATTTGTTAATGTCTAATGACTCATTAAGTCTAACACTAGCATTATAAACCATGGAAATATTTTAAAAACTATCGCCCCAATTAAAAGGTTACACACAACAACAAATATTCTAGAAAATGCCAGAAAAGCTAGACTTGACTGTAACAGACAGTCAGTGTTGTGTCTAACATATTGTATTTAAAGGCTCAAATTTAGAAAATTGATTTATAACATTAATCTTTACTTGGGAAAATAACAAATGCTTATCATCATCAGACTATAATTAAAAAACAAATAGTCTTGCAAGAGTTTCTTTTTACTGTAGTTTACAAGATGCCATTTCTGCACTGAAAAATATGTTTTCTAAGTAACCATCAAACATGTTTATTAAAACCTAATTACAGAGGCATAAAAGGTGCATTTTGATGCAGTGCTAGGACTAATCCCTGGTTTGATGATCTTCCTATCAGCCTAACTTCAGATTAAACACACACACACAAACTTTTACTTTTTATCTGTTGTCAAGATTAAACACTGCTGGTAGAGTGTCTGATGGAATAATTTGATTAGGGTAGTGTTTAAAGATTTTATGCAAATTAAAGGCACTTATTTTTAATACAAGAAAATGAAGTCAGAATTAAAGTGTATTTATTTATGTGTCATTTGGGAGGACAGAGATATTGATAAGTGGCATAATTTATGAATATGGTAAAGGTAGACAAACTGAGTTTGTTTTGTAATAGAAAATGTTTTCTATTACATAAGTGTCACAAATTTAACAGACTATTTGCTTGCTCTCCCTGTGCATATTAAAAATGTTGACTGCTGAGTGATTTGATTACTAGTAAAAAATGGTGGGAATTCATTGAACTGGCGTTTCATTCAAGAAGCGACAATTCAAGGTACAGGTTCCTATAAACTGCCTGAAAAAAATGGTATTAGAACAGTAAATCTATATTTGATGCTTGATTACATCACAAAGAGGGAGTTGCTACAAATTTTAGAAGAATAGGACAAAACACAACTTTGCCTGATAGTTTTCTGAGCACTATAGATTTGAAGTTTCCTGGAAAAAAAATAATAATGATATTGTCATAGGTAAACGATTATAGCTATTGAAAATTTATGTCAATGGATTACAGAGAGCCTGATTTTGTTCCGATTTTCAGTACAACATGGATAGTTTCTGAACACAAGGAGTTTTTTCCCCTTCTGTTCTGCCATGTCTAATATTTTAGGGTTCATCTTATGCTTAGCTTTTGAGAGGTCACACAGACATTCTAGTGTTCCAAGGTACACTATTCTTATCCCTGAAAATTTGAGAACTCCTAAAAGCCTTGTTTACACTCAGGGTGAACCATTCTTCCAGAAAAATTCCTGTAATGAAATATGAATAGAATAGATGCCAGTTTATGGGTTTATATTTCTGACCAAGCTTCTAGTGAACTTTATTACTTTGAAATATCCATAAATATAATATTTGACCAAATATTTAATCAACCTGAATGCTATATTATATGAAAACTTGCACTACATACATAAATCATTCAGGGCCAGTAGAATAACCTAACACATAAAATTTTATTTCAGTTGATTCAGTATCATGGTACTCTATAAAATAAGTTCTTATCTTCCTCATAATTCTAGCCTTATATTTGCTGCAATAACTATGAAAAGAAATATTTTCTCAGACTCTATGATGCTTAGGAGGGGTTCTATCTAGAAGGAGGAATATTTTTAAAAGTGCCTATGAAGACTCCTCTCAAAAAACATAACCCCACTATTTTTCCCCCTCTAAAGAAAGAATGACTTACCCTCTATTCTTGTAAATCTTTACTATGGTGAGCATGTGATTTATGAACCAAGATGCTATACTGCTGAACCCAAAATTAGGATTCCTTTCTTCAAAACTGGCTGGGCACCCTCTGGCTGTACCTGTGATGCTTGCCTCAGTGGCATATATAATGCAAGGACCAGTCGGTAAAAGATCTAAGTCCAAAACACTCTACACGAATTCCTGTTCAGCTGAGGCTTTCTCACATACAATCAAAAGGGATGGGGAGACTCTGCTCAAAGAGGAAAACCATTAGTGACAATGTACAAATATATCTGACTATGGACAAAACATAAATAAGTAATTCTTATAATCCTGCAAGGGGAACTTAAAGACATGATTTCACAAAAGCATTTTCCATTGAAAATAATAGTTTTCGAAAATTGAAATTCAAAACATTTGTAAATTTAAAAATTTCCATATCCATTTATTTATTTTTATCTAACTGGAAGAGTGAAAAAATAGATTTAGTTATCATTTGTAACTGTATTCCTTGGAAGACGTTATCATAATGGAAGATGTCAGTGACTAGTATAATTACTGTCAGTGAGAATCCTTGAAACGATAGCACACAAGAAATGTGTCACATTGTATGTACAGAGACACATGCAGGTTTTGGGACTCTATTAATTCAATTTAGTCTTTTCTGCTATGTCTATCAGACATTGTAGAACTATGAGACTAGATATGGGTGCGAAGAGTTTTGCTGTGCCTTTCTAAAAACAACTGCTCTTGGAGCAGTAGGGTAATCTTGTGATGGCAGGAGGTAGGAAGTAATGTTCTTGGGCCACACAGGAAGATGGCTGCAGGACAGTTAGGAATGTAGGAGGAAGATCTCAGCTGTCTCTGAACACTGAAATGTCCAGCTATCTTTAGGGACCTTTCACAGCCAGGCAAAGGGAACCATATTGGTAAGTTGAGCCTTACCTCCTCTTCAAGGATATTTAATGGTCTTATAGTCTGAAGGACAGAAAATATAGCCATACTAGGGGGTTAGATGTGAAATCAGTCATCATTAGATCTTTTCTTTCTTAAAGATCACATTTGGATCAATATCATCAAGAATCAGAATCTTTATTTAGTCATGCTGCCTGGACATTCATGGGCTTTGGATTAAGACAGATATAATAAACCCCAGCTTTGTCATTCAGCAGCTCTGTGACTTTGGGCATGCTCCTTACCCATGCTGAGCCTCACCTGTCAATCAGAATAGTAACACTTCCACAGCGTGGTTGTGACGTCCAAGTAGCAAGTGCTTAGAGCAAAGTAAGAACTCAGCTCATGCTTCTCCCTTTCCCCATCTCTTCTCATCTAACAGGAGGACAAAAAATGCTTCAAGAGAAAATGTGAGCTGATTTTTTTTTTTAATTGAACAAAGTGAGATACATTCACCTTTAAAGACTTCTCATATCATTCTGTAACCCAGCTTCATGAAAAGAGCCGTATTAGAATCCTTAAATAAGCAGACATGTAAACATTTACCAAACCAGAGTGCTGGCTATGAGAGTGCCTAACTTTGAATATGCCTGCAACTAACATCAGAGAGAACCTGTACTTGAGACCACCTGCAACTTGAAGCACCTACAATAATTTGTGATCAGCCAAACTAGAGAGATGTGAGACATGGGGAGATCTGGGTTTTAAAATATTTGAATAAATTTAAATATTTAAAAGCTTTTAAATATTTTAAAACATTTCCCCCCATGATAACCACGTTGATGGGACATGGCAAGATTGAGACACATTTTTGGTGATGGTGGGGGTGGGGGTGGTCATGGATCATAAGTTAGACTCAACTGTAGGTACTATGTACATGGTTATCTGAATTAAATTTGAATAGTTCAGTACACTTCCAGTAAATGCATAGCTATGTGTTTTTTTTTTTTTTTCCAGAGAATTTACTCAGAAAGAAATGAGTCTCTTGCTAACACTAATAAAAAGGATTTGAAACTGAAATGTTATCCAATCTTTTCCTACAAGGGCGATTGACCATAATCTCCTATAAGTTAATACAGTCAGGCCTGTTGTGAAGAGACAGGGTCTGTCTTCAATTTTTGCAGAGCAGGTTTACAAATGATTTGGTCTCCTACACTAAGGTAGGCATATTTATGGCTTCTCATCCTAATGTTATAATGAAAATGGGTTCAATTCAAAGGCTTCTATCAATAATACTGGATAAAGGGAAACATAAAAAAATACCTAATATGGTATTCATGATACAGGCTCACATTGGCAATTCATCACTAACGGTTTTTACTTGTTTTTCCTTCTAACTGCTGTAAAAACTGTGTATCCAGATAGATGATTAGATTGCAACAGATGTTAACTTCTGTATTACTCATATATAGAAAGAGGGTATATACTTGTTAAAGGTACATTTTCCAGGAATATGAGGTTGTAGATGACATTAAGGTTTAGCTGCTTAGCCCTGCAGTAATCTCTTTTTATTTTTAAAGTTTAACTGAAGTACAGTTGAGTTACAATGCTGTGTTAATTTCAGCAAATTGTTAAATTCAGCAAATTTTCAGTTACAATGCTGTTAATTTCAACATGCTGTGTTGTACAACAAAGTGATTTAGTTTTTTCATATCTCACATTTTTTCTCACATTTTTTCATATTATTTTCCAATACAGTTTATCATGAGATATTGAATATAGTTCCCTGTGCTATACAGTAGGACCTTGTTGTTTATCCTTTCAATATATCATGGTTTGTATCTGCTAATCTCAAACTCCTAATCTATCCCTCCTTCATCCCCCCACCCCACAAGTCTATTCTCTGTCTGTGAGTTTCTGTTTCTGCAATAGTCTCCTAATGGGATGGGAAAAAACAGAAAACAACGCTCTTGCTAAAGTACTTGTTCTCCAGATCATTTGTGCTTTTCCTCGTGGCTTAAACTCTTCACTCCTTGCTGATCAAGTCTCCCAAGATAAAAATATTACTTTGAGTCAGGAATGAAATCATATACTGTAAAGGTAAAAAAATTGTCCTTAATTTCCCCCGGGGCAGTCCTGCCCCTCATTTATCCAACAGTGAGTTGGACAGCTCCCTGGGATTTTATGTCTAGTCATCTTCATCCTTCCTACTTGAAATGTCTGTGAGATCCAAACCTAGAACTTTCACATGCCCGCCCACCTCCTTGGTTGGTTGGCTGGATGGGCTCAGTTCTTTCCAGCTCTTTGTGACCTCATGGACTGTAGCCCACCAGGCTCCTCTGTCCATGGAATTCTCTAGGCAAGAATACTGGAGTGGGTTGCCGTTTCCTACTCCAGGGGATCTTCCCGACCCAGGGATCAAACCTGCGTTCCTTGCCTCTCCTGCATTTCCAGGTGGATTTTTTAGCAACTGTGCCATGTGGGAAGCCCACTTCCTTAACACCACAATAAACATTGTAGATTCATGCTTTATATTTTTTTTCTATGAAATACAGCTCTTTCATCTTTTAATAATTGGGAAAGGAACTAAACTACACACACTCTTAAGATGTTGAAATGAAACCAATAAACTGTGTATCAAATTAAATCCTTTTTAAGATCAAGAATACTCATACTTTAGTGAAGAGACATTCACTTGCCTTTGAGTTCAAAATGGTTGCCCTGGAGTAAACATGTCCTCTGCGCAAATACTAGCCAGTTAACAGTGGGTAGTCTAGAGTGAAATAACTTTGGTTGGAGTTCTGATTCTGTTCTTTGTCATCTTAATGACACTGGGCTAGTTTCTCTTATTCTCTGAAATGTGTTTTCCTTATCTGTAAAATGAGGATAAAAACAAGAGAAGCATCTTATGTAACTAGTATGATGCTTAAGTAAATTCACCAATGTGAAGGGTTTATCAAGCTGCTTGGTACACAGAACATGATCAATTAATGCTCACTGTTATTATGAGTAATAGGGATGCATGCATGCTTATGTATGCAGTCCTCCCAGTAATGCTGAGAAGGAGAGCACTATGAATTGTTGTGAGCCTTAAGATGGGTGATCTGCAGAAATTAAACTAGAAAATATGATTTGTTCTTTCACCTTTTCTCTTGCTTCTTTCTGAATTTCCATGAAAAACTAGCACCTTATGGTTTTTTTATTTTTGGCTCTATGGGGAATAAGGAGTTCACTGCATTCATTATTTAATCCAGTACCCTATGAACCATATTCATCTAAAGAAAATCCAAGGGAGGGGTGCATACTTGTGTATGTATGTTTGCATGTATGTGTATCTGCATGTGTGAAAGTGACCTGCCAATGGACTCTGAAACTTGACTGTCATATCTGTCTCTTGAAGATTTACTGCTTTGGGGCTCTGTAGCTTATTTCTATCTCTAACTTACAACTATTAAGCTTTTCACAGGCCATTAATCACTCAGAGATGTTAAGCTTAAATTCATCTCAAGTATATTGTAAAATACTACATGATCAATAGGCAGTATGTATCTGAAATTACCAAGAATTAATTTCAGGAGTTAACTAGAAGTTAACACCTAGAGTTAACTTCTAGATGTAACAATAAACAAAATAAAATTCATAAATTAGAATATTACCAGATATAGTTAAATTAATTTCTACCTTATAGTAGAGATACATTTGTTTATGCTTTCCACCAGATGTTTATCTATCTGGCCTAAAAACTTTTGCTACTGATTTTGGTGGACTTTATTTGAGATATAAGAATGGCACATGCAATGTAAGAACCGTGTATTTTTCTAAAATATTTTGAGTACCTATATATGTAGATATGGTGCTAAATAATTAGAGTTCAGGGCAGTATAATGTCTCTTATAAATATTAAATAAAATACCTAGGAAAAGCTGAGTATGCTGGAAAGTAACCAAGACGTTGGCATTACAATGTGACACCATTCCCCAATGAAAGTGCATTTCAGTAGGTACACCTATGAATCTTCAAATTTGTTGGGGGCTGCACAGTTAATTGCTAGACAAACATTGAAGAAGCAGGCTATCTCTCAAAGCCATCTCGTACATGGACCTCAAGGAAGGATTCTGATAATGGAGCTTCTGTAAAGGAAAGAGTCTATTTTTTTCTTTTGTTCTCTTCCAAATATGGGAAATCCTGGTGGTAAAGAATCTTCCTGCAATGCAGGAGACCCAGGTTTGATCCCTGGGTTGAGAAGATCCACTGGAGAAGGGAATGGCAACCCATTCCAGTATTCTTGCCTGGAAAATTCCATGGATAGAGAAGCCTGGTGGGCTACATTCCATGGGGTCACAAAGAGTCAGATGTGACTGAGTGGCTAACAAATATGGGAGAAAAAG
This sequence comes from Bos indicus x Bos taurus, assembly GCF_003369695.1. NCBI lineage: Eukaryota > Metazoa > Chordata > Mammalia > Artiodactyla > Bovidae > Bos > Bos indicus x Bos taurus. The sequence goes on from NC_040082.1 coordinate 31,239,899, forward strand.
AACAATATCCCTGAAGGGACTCCAAGAATCCCCAAAAGAACATTAAAAAAGACTTTCTGGACTTCTATCAATCCAAACATCTATCAGTATTTTTATTTTAAATATCTGAATATGAGCTAAAAATTTTATACCCCCTGAATAAAAATAAAAGAAAAACAAACAAATGAGAGAGACAGAGTGCTTAAGAGACTACTGTGAGCCTGGAAACATTGCACTTCATCTAGGCTTTCTTCCCACGAAAAAGTGTATTATGCTTACTTGTTAGTTGCTTATTTGTGGGTTGAAACAAAGGCAGGGTATACAGTTTCACTGCAAGTGCATAAACAACTGCAGTTTATTTCAACAGTGTGAATTGCACAAATCACACAATCCTGAAGTTATGTATTTGAAAACCAAATGTATATTAAAATAAAAGAAGTCCCCTAAAAGTCCAGCCAGGAGGCAAATAAAGTGTACATTTTAGCCAACTGAAAAGAAGTCATTTTTTTTTTTTTAAACATGCTTTTTTGGTGGTTTAGGGAAATTGACATTGTCTTTGTTAGTGTTTTACAGAGGCATTTATTTTTAGTTATACAGCTGAAACTCTCCAGTCCAATGAACTGTGGCTGGCTGTGGTGGATTCAGCAGAGGGAAAAAAAAGACACTTTGCCATTAGTTCTAAAAATATCAGTGACATGTCAGGGTCATCATCTCTATGCTAAGAACTATGGCAAGTTAGATAGAGATGAACTTACGTCTTTCACACTCAGCATCTTGAGTGCAAATGAAATTTTAAAAGAACCTTTCACAGTTTTTAAGCTGAATATGCATCTCAATTCAAGACCTAAAAACAAGTATACCTACAGCAAACAGTGTAACTGCAAAATTGGTGGGAGATGGCTTACATCTTTAACAGATAGTATCTTATTAATATCTATGTGTGTGTGTTAGTCATTCAGTCATGTCTGACTCCTTGCGACCCCAAAGACTGTAGCCCGCCAGGGTCCTCTGTCCATGGAATTCTCCAGGCAAGAATACTGGAGTGGGTTATCATTGCATTCTCTAGGGGATCCTCCTGATCCCAGGGATCAAACCCAGGTCTCCTGCATTTCAGGCAGATTCTTTACCATCTGAGCCACCAGGGAAGCTCCATTAACATCTATAATATAATGAATAATGCTGTACAAACTGTAGACATCATAATAGGGTATTACAGATATTATCTTATATACACTGGATAATATCTCACAAAGGCTAGATATGACACTGCTTTGAGGGAACTTCAAGAATAGAATTTCAGGCTGCATCAGGTTTGAACTAGATCTGCAACTTGGGATCAATCACTTAAGCTGTCTGGACTTCAGTTTCTTCAACTTTGAACTGAGACAATAACTCCTTTGAAAATTCCACACTTTGGAAATGGGAGAAAGGCTATATGTTAAAATATGTTTGTCCTATTTTCCATGAGAGATACAAAAGTTTAATATATGTAATATAAAGTCTAAAATATCTATTTATATAACAAATGTTTATATATATAAAATATTTGAATAGACGTGTTTGTCTTTACATCTAGTGATATGAAGAGTGGGGGCCTATCTAGTTTGTAAACTCTACACCAGAAGTAAGAAAATACTTAGGGAGTTTTTATTTTTGAGTGACACTGGCTATATTCTCAGTGTTTTTCCAGTTTATGTGCCTGATTAAAAAGGAAGGTTTGCCACCTTGCAGCCTTTAGGATGATTACTATTAAAAACAATGGAAAATAAGTGTTGATAAGGATGTAGATAAATTTTAACCCTTATACACTGTTGGTGGAAATGGGAAATGATATAGCCGCTATGGAAAACAGAATGGTGGTTCCCTACAAAATTAAAAATAGAATTTTCAAATGATTCAGTAATTCCACTTGCAGGTATATATCAGGTAGAATTGAAAGCAGAGTCTCAAACTGATACTTGTTCATTCACGTTCACAGTAGCATTATGCATGATAGCCAAAAGGCAGAAGCAGCCCAAGTGTCTATCAAATGAGGGATAGGTAAAGAAAATGTGGGATGTACATACAATAGAATACCATTCAGACTTCACAAGGAAGGAAAATGTGCCATAAGCTACAAGATGAACTTTCCGGAAATTATGCTAAATGAAATAAACCAGACACAAAAGGACAGATATTGCATGATTTCAAATATATGAGGCACCTAAATCAGTCAAGTTCATAGAAACGGAAAGCAGAACAATAATTCTAAGGGTTGTGGGAGAGGGGAGTCGGGAGTTACTGTTTAATGGGCAGTGTTTCCTGGGGGATACAGGTGAGAAGCGCTCAAAGGTGGATGCGGTGATAGCTGCGCACCGTGTCAAGGTATTAATCCCACTAAAGGGCGCGCCTAAAAGCAGTTAAGCTACATGGAAGCAACCTAGATGTCCATCAGCAGATAAATGGATAAGAAAGCTATGGTATATATACACAATGGAGTATTACTCAGCCATTAAAAAGAATACATTTGAATCAGTTCTAATGAGGTGGATGAAACTGGAGCCTATTATACAGAGTGAAGTAAGCCAGAAGGAAAAACATCAATACAGTATACTAACGTATATATATGGAATTTAGAAAGATGGTAACAATAACCCTGTGTATGAGACAGCAAAAGAGACACTGATGTATAGAACAGTCTTATGGACTCTGTTGGAGAGGGAGAGGGTGGGAAGATTTGGGAGAATGGCATTGAAACATGTATAACATCATGTATGAAATGAGTTGCCAGTCCAGGTTCGATGCACGATACTGGATGCTTGGGGCTGGTGCACTGGGACGACCCAGAGGGATGGTATGGGGAGGGAGGAGGGTTCAGGATGGGGAACACATGTATACCTATGGCGGATTCATTTCAATATTTGGCAAGCTAATACAATTTTGTAAAGTTTTAAAAAAAATTAAAAATATAAATACTATATCATCCAGCAAAAAAAAAAAAAAAAAAAAGACTGTCAGTTGGATATTACGTATATTGCCCCACAATAAAAATGAATGAATGAGTGAAAATGTGACCTGAACCTGCCTATATTGTTGGTTTTTAAGGTGTAGACAATATTTCATAGTGGATGAGAGGACAGATTCTGAAACTTGATTGCCTGCCCTCGAATTCTGGCTCCATGTTTCACTCCCAGGGCCCTACATTGGGTCAGTTGTGTAAACCCTTTGTGACTCCTTTTGCTCATCTGTGAACTGAGGATCACGGCAGTACTTTCTCCATAGAATTGTTATGAAGCTAACATGTGGATATAGTATAGCATTTAGGAAGCTGGCAAATAGGAAGCATGATATAAATGTTGCCTCTTATTATTCTTGGTGTTTTCACTATTAATAAAATTCTGTTGCACTGTCTCCTTTTGTATATGATGTCAGCTTTATCTTCTTAGAGATAACAATGAAATCCTTTTAACTTGCTTGACATTTTGAAATTGCTCAAAATTTTAACTAAAACATTGATTGCTCTGAAATGAGGAAAATTAGAATATTTTATTTGCTCTTTTTACTGCAGTAAACAATATTTATTTTATAATAATTTAAAAGTTTGGGAAGGCAAAGGGTCATTACAGAAGACTAATACTTTGACCTGTGTGGCCTGAAGAAGTAATGCTCTCACCAAGCCTAAGACAATCCGCATAATGATAGATCACATGAACCAAAAAAAAAAAAAAAACAAACTAGCTGCCTTAGCTGTGCTACGTTTCATCAATGAACACATTTCAAAATCTTGGCATTATTCTCATGTGTATGTTTAGAAAATATCTTTCCCAAAAGTTTCTTGGAAAATAGGAAATTTTGCTGTGACGTAAGGAGAGGTACTGGGTTTCTGTGGCGGCTCAGATAGTAAAGAATCTGCCTGCAATATGGGAGACCTGGGTTCAATCCTTGGATCAGGGAAGATACCCTGGAGAAGGACATGGCTACCCACTCCAGTGTTCTTGCCTGGAGAATGGACACAGGAGTTTGTGGGTTACAATTCATGGGGTCGCAAAGAGTCGGACACAACTGAGTGACTAATATTTAATGAGAGGTATTACACTACACTAACTCTATGAAAAGTCTCTAAAGTGATTACTCATTGGTTTGACAAAAAAAAAAGAAAAATGTGATGTCTTTTTTCTGATGAGGGGATGTCTATGTTATAAAATGGACTGTTTTTAAGGTTGCTGAAGCAAGGGCTGTTTCTAAAAGGACTTAACCATTGTACATGAAGTTTGGAAAGGTGGAGAACAGCCTTTAAAAGCAGGAACCAAATAAATTTGAATTGTCTAAATCTCATAAATTTTCATGTGTGCAATAAAGTTCCATACTTTTTTGAGTGATTGGTATGCTAAAACAGAACCACTTCCTAACATAACTGAGGTGTTCTGCTTCTTCAGAACTTTAGAGTTAACTGATGGGACAATGAAGAGAAAAGTGAAATTTCCAAGATGGCTCTGAGGCTAAGGAGGAAAGGAGTTATTAAAATCACTCTTACATTTTGGCCTAAGGTAAGACAGGCCTATGAGAAGAAACCATATGCTTCTAAAAACAACTGGAATGCCAGAGCAGACAGAGGAATCCTTGCTCCTGTAGCTCCGGTAATGGTCTTCTCTCAGGGAGCAGCCTCAGAATCCACTGCAGCTTTTTCAGAGATGTGGCGTGACTTATGAATGTGGATATTCGTATGTTGGTGAATATATACCTTTAATATTATCTGCCTGAATCTGATGAACAGATGGCATAAATGAAAATCAGCTTACCAGAAATAATTATACAAAATGAAAATTAGATGGATGAAACCTAAAATTTGATGCTTTTTATATTAAGTCAAAATTAGAAATAGATAAGCTCATTTATGCAGCTAATAAATTGAAAGCAGAACATCCATCTTGTGTAAAAAGGAATATTCTGAAATGGAAATTAATATCCTAGTGCATAAACACTTTGAAGCCCAGTTACCTCTATCTAGCCTACATTTTGTCTGAAAATTATGTTTTTACTAAACAGCACAGTAAAACCTCTAGAACAAAGGCAGAGGACATAAAAAACACAGATATGTGGAATGTGTGTGTATGTGTGTGTGTGTATTCAAGACAATTAGAAATGTACTTAGTAAAAATGAAAGCGTTGAAAAAGAAAAACAGGTCAGAAGTAGTTCAGTTTGATTTATCAGTAGTTATTAGGCACCTACTAAGTGGGCTACAGTCTACAGGGTCCCAAAGAGTCGGACACGACTGAGCGAGTTCACTGCACTTCACTTCGAGTGTACATTCTATACTGGTAAACTTATAGAAGAAACCACAAAGATCAGTATCTACTTGTGGGATTAGGTTAAGTCATTTAAAGAATTAAGTTCTCCTTCCTTTCCTCAAGATGCTCAAAGTGGGTTGAGGTCCCCATTTGACTAGAGTGTAACTAAGCAACAAGAGACAGTGGAGTATCTCTTTCAAGGACATGCCCAACTCCACAGAGCCAACTTTAAGACTCCAGCATTGTCATCGAAAGAATTAATACCTTGTCTCCACTCAGCCCAGAGATCAACGTGGCATCTACTAAAGAAGTTCTCCCCAAAATTTAGGGCACAATAGTTCCTCCTAAGGACAGCCGATGAGAAAAAGTAAGACCACTCCACAGTCATTCAAAATTCATGATCCAGTTCTTTCTAACCTCCTAAAGACAAGAAATTGGTGCCTTCTCATCATATTGCTACCAGAGACACTCTATATTATTTTATGAAGAATCTATGAAATTGATTTGTGATAAACGCCGGTTAGAAGTCAAGGTGCAGCTAAGAGTAGCTGTGTGTCTTTTGAGAAAAGGTCATGGCCATTGCATACAAATAAGCTTGAAAACTATAATCACCCTTGAATAATCTCTTGGGTCAATGACAACTTAAAAGCTGTATAAACACAAGGAGATTTGGGGAGACACAGAACAATCTTTAAAAGCAAGCATCAAATGAACCTGAATTATCAAAGTTAACTGGGACAGCAGATTCAGTTAACTTCTTTATCAACTAAAATTAATGTACTGACAAATTAAAAGCAACAGTGAATTACATGCATTCCATATCTGGCATAGACATCAATTGGAAAAAAATAAAAAGAAGATGGATAATGAAATGTTTTATTTTAATGTTGCCAAGAGATACATTTGAAAAATATACACATATATCAGCAACAAGGGGATAAGCCACGCTTATGACACTTAGAAATGAAGCATTTCAACATACAGCCTTTCTCAAAAAATTTGATAGTTTGGATTGGGAAGAGATACCTGTTTCAAAAAAGAGCTATATTTTCAGTTCAAAGCTCAGAACAAAACTCAAGTGATGAATTGTATGTTTTGAGTTTGACTACTTAGAAATTCCTTTGTTCTGGTGTTTACTCAGTGAACAAGGAACTCTGTATAATAGGGAATTTCTTTGACTTCTTGGAAGAAAGGACCTGACATTAATGGATCCATGTCACATTTGGAAGAATGGCATGAATACAGGAAGAAGAAATAAACTTGAGTTAGAAAGATCAGAAGGTGAGCTACTGATTAATCTATGATCATACATCGCTGTGCTTCACACTCCTGTGGGTCAAAAACACAAATTCTGTTTTCTAGAGGGAAACAATTGCAGTTGACATATGTACACTTCTCCTACTCTTTCTTTTATTTCTTATAATAGCATTCCTATTTTCAGTGAAGAAGTAGCCCTCCTCCAACTTTAGACCACACGGTTTGGGAGGGAAAATTCCATTGCAGATACCTGTCATGGATCTATAATCAGACCTGAATGATTATGATGATAGCAATTCAGGGATGAAACTGCCAAAAACCAGGCCAATCACAGTGCCAGGACTTTTGCTGGAACTGTGGTAGAATATGGGCTTCCCTGGTGACTCAGTAGTTATGAACCAGTCTGACATTGCAGGAGACGTGGATTTGATTCTTGATTCGAGAAGATCCTCTGGAGGAGAAAAACGGCAACCCACTCCAGTATTCTTGCCTGGAGAACCCCATGGACAGAGGAGCCTCGTGGGCTAGAGTCCATGGGGTTCCAGAAGAGTCCAATGACTTAGCATGTAAACGATAACAACAACAATGGTAGAATAAGTCTGATGTTACTTAGTCAAAATTCCAGGAGAAGCTGGTCTGATTAAGAGTAACTCTGAAGGAAACAGAATTAATGGTTAAGGGAGTGGGTAGGTAGGGAAAAGTAGGGGGTGAGAGGAGAGGGAGAGAAAAAGGAAGAATGAGAGGAAGAGAGATATCTAGTGTCATTGTTCTTTGAACACTGGTATTCAGCCATGCCTGAAGCCATCCATATTCACTCCTTGATCTTCCTAATTACACGAGCCAACACATTCCCTTTCATGTTAGGCTGTTTTGAACTGCAGTTCCTCTCATTTGAAAGCATAAACTTCAGGTTTGCCAGTGAGTACTGTGCCTGCTGGAAAGGAAAGAGAATGCTCCTACCCCACCCGCTTTCCAAGAACAAATTCTGTTCTCACATTACCGAAGGATGACTCAAGGGCACTGCACTTACCCCTCTGCCATGCCTTTAATATACCTTTCTTGGTGGTCCCCTGTGACCCTGTAATAGGATTATAGACACTGATGATTTACAAGAACTGAAAATTCAATTGGAATGATTCAAAGTGACTTTGATAAACTATGATCTGGGGGACGTGCGTATTCTTGAAATACACATTTTCATTGATCACCTGTGTCCCTAAGCAGTGAAAAGATGGCAAATAATAAAGCTTAAAACTATTGCAGACAGGGATGGAGGAAGACTTAAAATATGTTAGCAATTGGCTGGAACATGATTTACCTACTGAATATTCCAAAATGAATTTGAGTTCCTCCAGACCAAAAAGATCCATTTCCCTTTCAAATTTTATACAAAAGCAAAGCGAAAGCTTAGATGAGTGGACAGCTGAACTGAGTTTGATGTTTTTGCAGAGGCTCCATTTACAGTTCATGACTCTAGTCCCTGAATTATCCATCTTTTGATCCTGAATTAATGGTAGATTTGGATGTTAGGGCCTGTTCTCTCCCCGGCCTATGAACTATATTAAGATAAAAGAGACAGAAGCAAGCTTGGTGGGCCTCTAATTTAATGACTTCCCTTAGAAGAAAAGGAACTAAGGTATAGAAAGTTCAATATGATTTGTCTAAAGTCACACAAGCAGTTAATGACAGAGTCATTCTGAAGTTTCCTTTTATTTTATAACGGAATTCAAAGACCTTCAGAATGTGGTTACATTATCAAGGGAAAAAAGATGGTGTTGCCTTTTTTTTAACTCAAACAGTAGTAACCAGGCATGTTTAACCATTTCTTTCTTCAATTAGAGGTGGAAGATGGGTTTTCTGAGACAAAAAGAGGGGCCATTTCAAGAAAACAAATGCATGAGAAAGAGTCTCTACATGAACTGGAAAGGTTTTAAGATTCTATTTTTAAAAAAATGATTTAACTTGGTGTTCCCAGTTTCTATTTTACCCAGTTATATAAGGAACAGAAGCATCCAAAGGCAGTTACAATATATTGTCAAATTCCCTCTCTGGGCTGTTTGCAATTTCTCATCCCACTTCTCCTGTGCTCTCTCTCTCTCTTCCTCCATCCATGGAAATCTGACATGCTGTCAGAAAGCTCGTTTTCTCATTCAGCTCCCCCCTCACCTATAGAAATTCATTTACATTTCCATTGCTGCCATATTGGTCTCTGATAATAAGAATCTGAACTTAATGTCAGTGAATTTGACTTCATATCAGCACAGATGCCTTAAACTAAATAGATCCATGCATCAGGGTTCAAAGTAACATGGGCAGCCGTCACAAATAAGGTATATGCCTATTCTTCCTTCCAATACACAAGATATTCCATTTTATCACATACCTATTGTTACTGATGTAGTAGAAAACCACAGACTCATTTTAGCCACAAACTGGCTTTGTCACCCTGGGTTACCTATATCTTTCTTCTAGGTTTCTGTTCCAAATTATAAGAGAATAAGTTTAATTGAACATTTATTTACTCATAAATCTGAGAAACACTCCATGAATTCCTACTGTGTCCTAGGCATGTATAATTCACTGGTGAGAAGATAAGAGAGCCATAATGGGCCTTTCCCTCATAGAACCTTCCAGCCTAGGACCAGATTAATCTCACATTTTCAATGCATGTGTGCTTATTAAAAGTCAACTCTTTAGAAAATTTTGATCAAAAAAAAAATTGTCCAACACCATACTCAGAAGCTAGAAGCAACCACATAACTGACTTGAGCTGATGTTATCAATTCTGTTAGATGGCTTATTAAACCTAAGCTTAATTTTTTTCATAAGTCGTTATCATATCTGTTCAAAGAACTCTGTAGGTAATGTTTTGTGCTCTGATTTAATTCTTAAGTCACAGAAAAAGTCATCATTCTGCCTCCCCAAATTCTGAGAAAACCTTCACCAATTGCAGCCTTAGGAGAAAACACTTGTTATCTGATGCCTGTTCCCAAAAGCACCCTTGAGAAAGGCAATGTCATCCTACAGGCCTCAGACGAGTGCGGAAATTGAAGGGGAAAAGCACAGCAGGATGGGTCCTGGGACCTGGGCTACTCTTTTTGGTTTCTCTTATTTCAACACAGAATCCCTAACTCCAGAGACGGGTCTTCACAGAGATGAAACACATGTTCATAATCATTAGGGGAGGAAGATCCTGAGAGCAGAGGCGCAGGTACCTGAATCATGAAGACAAAGACCTTTTGCATAATTTCCAATCGTTCCTTCCTGGCACCACACTGTCTAGTCATATAAAGCTGTAATTGAAACCATGTGGTGTGTGCACGGGGCTCATTACAGCCTCTTCCAGAGTCATCTCATGGCTGGGTCCTGTGGGGAGTCTCTGACAGTCCTGGGGTCAAGATACTGTCACTTAAATACGAGAAGTGACACATGAACTTGCCTCCTCAGGGAAAACAAAACTGGTCTGAACTGAGTGTGTGCCAATAAATACTTCTGCTCTCAAGTACGTGTTTATGATTTTATTGACATCTTCTATAGGAGAGGAGTACATTTTATGAAACAGTTTAGCAATTCGTTTTCTAATATAAAAGGCAGCAGTTATCATAACCCTTGAAACAGTGCCTTTTAAAACTAAAAGAATTGGAAACTGTATATTCTTGCAAAATATTACATTAACCACGGATATCAACACATTAAAGAGTCAGAACAGTGAAATATGAATGTGATATTAATAGTAATACCCCACAGAGAAACATCCTTAGTTTTTGACTAATAAGTCATACCACCCATTAAGGTATCTAATTTAGCACAGAGTGAAAGTCATGAAAACTAAACTGAGTTAATGCCGATGGCAAATGAAGGGAAAGTTGAGAATGTAAATTTTGATTTGAACCTGAGCCCCCCATGTGAGCTGAGATCACTTGCCGCCCACTGGTACTTCCTTTCCCTCCTAATGTGCCCAGCATCAGCTGTTTATTACAAGTCACCAACTCAGAAGAATCTAGAGACCTCAGAATCTAAGTACAGCCATACGGAAAGTCAAAGAACAGCTTATGGTTCTGAGAGTCTAGCAAGACTCCCTCCACCCCTCACAGACTCTGGAAATATTTATTTGCACCAAATAAAAGACATAATTCTTGGTGCAAGGAAAATAACAGGAAGTTAGGCAAGGTCCTGGCTCTCATGGGACTTACATTCTCGCAGCAGGGAGGTCATTAACAGGTAAGGAAACATTACATTTTGAAAATAATGAGCTATAAGAAAAGAAAGCAGGAAGATATGATTGCCTGTGGTAAGGGAAAGGAAGGTGAGAAGGAGAGAGATGGGTGTTTGTTCAGTGATGATAAAACAGGCCTTGGGAAAATCCAGGAAGTGTTCCAGTCATAGGGAAAACAAGGACAGAGTCTTCTGAGCTAAAAATGAGAGGGTGTTTTTTGAGGAAAATTGAAAAACTTATACATATAGTTTTTAAAAAGCGATCAAAGAGGAGGTATAGTGGTTGAAATCAGGGAAGTAGGCAGAAGACAGAGCATTAAGATATTTGAGAGCTATATGAACTGTTTTTACTATCCATCCGTCTGTCCATCCAAATATGCTTTATATTAGACAAAGAGAATTCTTTTTTTTTTTTCTTAATGAAAATGTGGTTCAACCCAGTGTATATCTGAAATTACAAAGTACCAAAATATAGAAGAATGCAATTACATACACAGAACCACACACACACACTTACTCACATAACTTTAGTGTGTGTGCATTTAATCACAATGTAGCCAGGCTTGGTTGCTTCTGCAATCCAGAAGGTAACCTTCACTTCCGTTGAGGTACTCTGTCTGCAGAGGGCCTGGAGCCACCACATGTGGGAGCCTGGGAGGGTCCACCCACCCTTACCTCCCTCTCTCCATAAATCCTCATTATCACCTTGTCAGCACTGGAGTCTCTTAACCTCTTCAGGGCCCAGGATGACAGGCAGGATCTGCTTATTAATTTTCCAATGCTCAATTTCATTGTGTCTGAAATACCAGACTCTATTTTTCTCATTCCAAGGCCCAATGCTAAGTACTCCAGTAAAAGCAGCGAGCAAACGCTATAGCACTGTCTGTACTTGTCAGCTTTGCTCTGTCTATATTCTTCAGCTTTCATATCCAAATTGGCCACATTACAATTTTACTTGGGAGATTAATTTTAAAATGTTTATTTTCCTCTGACCCAATTTTGTTTACAGTGTAGCTTTAAAAATATCAATAAATGCCTTATTGGATAAGAAGGTGCAAATAAATTCTTTCACAGGCTAAGTATAATGAGGATACATACAAAAGCAAAGTATTTTCACAAATGGTGGGCTTTTGTTTTTTGCATTGTTCTGCTACTTAGATTAGTCTAAGAACCACAAGAACTTGGTTAAAAAAAATCTTCTGATTGTTCTTTAGCTTCCAAACTCAGGCAAGTTTATTATCTTGCATCACAAAAGTGGTATTACTGAAATTAAAGAATTCTAGCTCCTATTTATTTGTGCATGTAAACTTTCTTGGTATGTTTCTGCAAAACCAGTTTCTCTGATAATAAATGCATTTAATTTTCCTTCTAACATGGTATGGATTGCTCCCTGGTGCTGTGTGTTGGCTGACAGCATCAACTTTTGCACATCCCTAATCAAATTTTGTCTAACAAAAAGCTGAACTAAGCATATTTGTTTTCCTATTTATAGCAGCATGCGCTTACATAACATATGAGCTAGTAAGATTTTTTTTTTTAAACCGATCCAAATCTTCAAATGCATTCATTATGTTTAGTTTAAATAAAAGCTATGTTCTCCCATTAAAAAGAGTATTAAACACAATTGGAGACAGACAGAAGCATATTGCTTCTCTTCCAACCAGTATAATTGCTGTGTTCATCCACAATAAAACAGAACAGTGGGCAGGAATTTATTGCTCCTGGGGAAAATTTGCCTCTCCACCCTCCCCATTTGCACGATCGCCCTGGCACGACTCGCCTCTCACGGGCGCACAGTGTCTTTGGTAGCACTAGTAGAGTAATGAATTATTACAATGCAGCCGGCTGGGCTGGGGTGGGGGCGCACCATTGTGCTGCACAGAGGCAGCGATTTCGCCGTATCAATAATTCTGCCTGCCACTGGGAACCACTGTAGCTGAAACAGATGTTTCATGTTGATAAGTGGGGACTGGGAAAGGAATTTTTATCCCACTGTTCATTTTTCTCTATTTCCACTCCCTATACCTGGCAGCGGCTCCTCCAGTACAGCTGTCTCTTGCAAGCCAATCTGTTCAATCCAGGCTCCTAGGTCTCATTTCATAAATCAAACTCGGCCCCGGACAAGCCACCATCTCAGAGTACCCTTGCCGCTTTCCTCGGTGGAAATGCCACTGTCACGATGAGAGACTCTGGGCCAATTGTGCTTAGATTAGTGTATTGTCACAATTCATTAAAGAAAGACAGCTTGGACAGGGCTATTCTGTATTAACTGTTTTTGGTATCCTGCATTAACTGTTTCGGAGATGGAGAGTCACATATGTGGCATTTTGCACTAGGCATTCACCTTCAGAAGAAGCATTTGGGAGGAAGCCCAGAATTTCTGTGGGGAAGCAGTTTCCTGAGATTCTGGTGGGGTCAGGTATACTGCTCATGTTTGCAAAGCATTCCCTGGTCCTCTTTGACTGGATATAAAACTTTACAGGCTAAGCCTTGGGTCAGAGATGCTGGCTCAACTCTGGTTGTAACAGTTTAGTAGCTTGATGAGGATCAGGGAGATGTTAGTTAAATTAACGAGGAAAAAAAATTACTCAAGTTCAAACTATTTTAACACATTTTAACACAGATGAATTTAAATGCAGTTTCAATTTATGTTAATAACTAAGTACATATCGTGTAGTAATTAAAACACCTACCATTTATTAAGTACCTATTATGGGCCAGGGATAGTGCTGATTTTTAACCATATGTTGCTTTACTTAATCTGCACATAATCTCTGGAGTGGGATTTGCTCTCTTCATTCCATAAAATAGGAAATTAGAGAGGTTCTGAGGCTGATGTAAAGCTTTAAAACCAGGACTAACAAGTTCTAAAGGTCTCATTTCTATCCATTTGTTAATTCGAATCCTCTTTGTGTATGTGTGTTTTAAAGATTGAGATAGGGTGAGAAAATTAAGATGATTGCTGTATTACCAAAGTTAGACATTAAATGGATATCAACTCTCCCCAAACTTTAGGTGTTCACTGCATAATTCATACATTATTCTGCTCTTGAAGATAGTCATAAGAAAACACTGAGAAATGGTTAGTGATAACAGTTCAGGCAAGAGGCACCTAGGAGAAGGTGAGGTAGGTTTTCCGATATCATGAAACACTGATAGTGGAAAGTGAAATATCAGTTCCAACTCATATATTTAGAATGGTATAAGAAATTAACACACTTTGGCCCAGGAGATGTGTGGATGGAGTTTTAAATGATAAACTGTCCAAATTGGAAAGAGGTGGAGTGTTTCAATCAATGCCAAACAAACAGAGAAACTAGGGCGAACAGCCACTGTGTATATTTGCGTATCTCTTCCAGGCTTTAGAGGTAGGGCACCCAGAGGAAGGGCTGAAGAGGACCATTCCGAATATTTTTCTGTCTCGTCTTAAGCGATCAGGTCAACAGATGACAAAGGGAATAGATGGTCCCTCAATTCTTAAAGTCTAAGAGATTAAAAAAAAAGAAAGAAAGAAAAAGAAAACTTGGCCAAAAGCAGAATTCAAACTGTTTATATTTTTTTCTCATTCCAGCTCAAATCACTTGTATTTCAGTATCAGCCATTCATCAACATTGTCAACAAGTGGTTTCGGGAAAACCAGCAGCAGCACTCCCATTGCTCAGCTTATCACTAGACCAACAGCTGAAGAGGTCCACCAACCCCAGGGAAGATTAAGTGTTTGACCAAGCATTATTATTTACAAGGACACCATTTAGCCACCGCGATTAACATGAACATAAGCACCAAGAAGAAATCAGGCCAGACTGAACAGACTGCAGTCAAGAGTCCTAAAATGAAATGGCTTCTCTCCATGTTTCTTTCTGCTCCATTTGTGGTGTCCAGACAAGGGATGGTGTGGGCAGCCACCCCATGGAGTAAGCAACGTCAAAGCCAAAATTCTCGTCCCCTGATCCAGGCAAGCAAAGTATGAGGGCTTTGGAGCTTTGATCTCTGAAGACCTAGGATCAATTCTGCCTTTGCCACATTCTGGCTGCATGATTCTAAGTTAGTGACCCCTCCCTCCATGATTTTTCATGTGTAAAACGGGGATGATAAGACTAACCCTGCAGGGTTGCTGGGGACACAAAATGAATATACATTAAGTCCCCTTTACAATAGCTTTTAGTTATTTGCTACTGAGTTATTCTTGGTCCCTACCTCTGCCTTGGATAGAATTGCTTTGAAATAATTGGTGTTTAATTTGTTTCCACTCCTGGGATGTACACTCATTGACAGCAGAGACAACTTCGCTACTGTGCTTGTGTCCAATGTATCTGCCCAGAACTAGGACAAAGCCTGCTTAGTGTTTCCAGAGTGCATAAACAAATGAATGGCTTACATCTGTCTCTTATGATGAGGTCTCAGGACAATCCATCTGTTAATATTGGTATTATTTATTTACACTCTAAATTGGAAAATTTGGGGACATCTAAAGATGCTTTTGACTACTGTTACTAGTTCTACTCTTAGCATTACTAGAATAAGCAGATGATATTGATGGAACCCTAGATACCAGGACTTTGTGAAGTGCTTTATGTGTGTGATTTCCCTTGTGGTCCATTGGCTAAGAATCTGCCTTCCGATGCAGGGGACATGGGTTTGATCCCAGGTTGGGGAACTAGGATCGCACATGCTATGGGGCATCTAAGCTGCAACTACTGAGCCCTTGCCCTGCAATAAAGACACAGTGGAAGTGAAACAAACAAAAGCCGTGCTTTGTGTATGGTAACTCTTCATTCTTTCCCCAACCCTGTAAGGTAGGTGTCATTATTACATACACTTTTCCAAGTGGGCATAGAGCAACTGAGCCTGTGATCCCTTGAATATCAATAAGGAAACATATGTATGATTCCATGTTCACACTGAGTCTGATAACACTGATATTGTGCCTGTTTTTCTAGGAACACACTTTCAGTACAATAACTTGCTTTAATATTTGCCCAAATGTTCATTTTATGTAAAATGAAAAATCTCAGTTCACTGAGATTTACCTAGCACCAGGTATTTTGGTTATAGATTAGGAAAAACAAGGAGTTTGTCTCCTATTTGCTGCTCAGAATAAATATAGTGTGTTCTCTGAATAAAATCACTGCAAACCGCATGACAGGAAGCAGTGGAAGTTGGAGAGCTGCAGCTTTTAGGAGAGAAATATGGTTTTGTTTATTTAGGGTCAGTAACCTACTTCTGGGTGAGTTCTTTCTCTATGTGAGGTGTAAGTTGGGGTGCTTCTTTTAACTTGCATTTCTTTGAGGTGTGATTAATTCTGTTTTTATTTTAGATATTTGCTAAACGTAGTTTCTGATTTTTCCCCAGACATTTCATTAGTTTTATACTGAAACTTGATTGTCCCCAAATGTCTGATTTTTCTTCATTGAGAGCCTATTCATTTGTTACATATGAAAGTCACCAGTGTAATTTTTCACCATGGCAGAGTTCAGGACAATGTGTGTTTTTGTGTGTGTATGTACTTAGGTATGACTTTGAGACGAGTCTACTGCACACTGGATGTATAGACATACTAAAAAAATACCATAAAACGCTTAATACTTTGATTATGGTTTGACTATGCTGTTAAAATTTGAGGCTGCCAGTATTTTCTTGCATAAGATTTCTTGAAACTACCTCATTTATCTACCACCATAATGCCAATCACTATGAATTGAGGAAATATAAAATGCTAGCTATTAATCATTTATTTGCTAATGAATATGCTAATATTTAATGCTATTTTAAGTAAGTCTTCTTGAACATAATGAATTAACTTACTGGGATAAAATGACAGATGTTTTGAGTAATCAAAAGACAGATTTTTTATCATAAAACATCACAAAAATGCATAAACCATACTTTAGAGGTCTTTTTTAAAACTTTTAAAAGTTAGACTTACTGCATATAATAAGCTTCTTAGTTCAAGTTAAAGGAGATATTCTTTTACTAGTACACTAGAAAATAACAGCAAGCAAAACATACTGTTTAAATTAGTGCTTTCCACCAGTTAAGATGTTTTTCAGAAGTACTGTACTATAATCCTTACCTGTTTTTATGACAAACAAAAATTATTTTATCAACAGAAGTTCATTGCAAACTTCCCACCATTATAATCCACCTGCTAAGAGATTTATTCAAAGTCCTTTAAATGTTTTGAAGTAATATAAACATAGGACCCACATTATCTATTCACAATATGGTTCTCAAACTTTCAGAATCTAAAATAAAATAATATGAACATGCATCAGATCACATATGTAGAAGACCCTGGGTTAGTAGGACTTTACTGTAAGGGGCCAGGCCACCAATAATTTAGACTTTGTATCAGATGGCCTCACAGTTGAAACTTTTCAACTTTGCCTTTGTAGAGCCAGCAGCCATAAATACCTAAACAAGCAGGCTTTTCTTAGTAATCCTGATAAAACTCTACTGACAAAAAAAAATTTAGGTTTGGATTCGACATCCAGGTGAAAATTTCCTGACCACTGCTAGACTGGCATCACCAAGTCCACACAGAAATCACTCATTATTGCATGGGCACGCACTTTCTTGGGTTTCATTCTTTCAAAATGAGAACAGATGGAGAAATGTCATGTTATTGAAATGCCCTGACCATTTGAAAGACTTTCACAGCATTACAAACCTTATCATCTTTTTCTTGATCTAAATGGCCAAATTTCAAAGGTTGTCAAGCAGTGTGACCTTTTGCGCATTTGCAAAGTTTTATATACACAGCAACTTTATTTTCAGCCCAGAAAATATAATGTTTCCTAAATCATTCCTATATAAGCAAGTTGCACAACTCCAAACCAAGATACCTGAATAATCGGGGTAGGATTCTTGCACCTTCATAACCAGCCACTGATAAGCTCAACAGAGATGCTTCTACAGATAACAGGCCCCTGGCACTAAGAAGTTTAGAAGTGAGAGCATTCAGTGAAATTTGACCATATTATGCAATTTCTCTTTTTACCCATCTAATAATTCCAAGACATAGGTAAATAATGCTATTTAAGAAAAATGCCTCAAGGATCTCATTTCTCTAATACAAATTAAGTTCTTTCAAAATCATTATTATTTTAGAAACTTAACTCACTCATTATAGATTAAATAAAACCAAGAAATGCTAGTAAAATAATTTTTCTAATAAAATTGGCAGATAAAGGTTGAACTTTCATAAAATCTATAGTATCAAGTGTTGGTAAGATCGAGGGAAATATTGGAGGGAAATTTCTTACACTATTGACAGAAGCTTGAGGGATACAACTACTTTGTGGGCAAACTAGACAATATTTGGGGCTTCCCTGGTGGCTCAGATAGTAAAGAATCTGCCTGCAGGTTTAATCTCTGGGTCAGGATGATCCCCTGGCAAAGGGAATGGCCACTCACTCCAGTATTTTTGCCTGGGGAATTCCATGGACAGAGGAGACTGGTGGGCTACAGTCCAGGGTCACAAAGAGTCAGAAATGACTGAGTGACTTCCACTTTCAGAATATTAAAATTAAAAATGGATATCCTTTTAACGTAGCAAATCCATTTCTAGTGATCAACCAATGGAGAGCCATTCACACCTATGTAAGGATGCTTATCATATCATGTTGTGTACCACAAGATATTACAAATAATATGAACATTCATCATTAGTATATGGTTAAATAAATGATTCATTCAATATAATGCTATAAACATTTGAAAGGAAAGAAATCTAGTTACGTATTGACACACATGACCCCATCTCAGAAAACATCAGTGGGTGAAGAAAAGTAAAAAATGATAGAAATTTATAAAAATAATCACCTACAGGGAAGTGAGTTAAGGGTTTGGGTTTCCACGTGTAGGACTTTGAGAGTGGAAGAATTGTTTAATAATATTCAGGGTTTTTTTTGAGAAGAATATGTTCTTTTCCATTATTTTCTCCTTTGGTATAACTAAATTTTTGCAACAAACATCTGAGGCCTAGAAAGTGTAAGAGATTGACCCAAGGACGTGTGTCAAGTAAATGGCAGAGAACGCATATGATTCTAGAGAAACTCACCAAATGATGCTCCAGCTGTGACCCTGCTCAGTAGCTATAACTCTCTCCCAAAAGAAAACAGAATAATGTTCCTCCACTACCTTACCCATTTTCACAAGAAAATCATACAATCTCATTCTCAGAAGGTCAAAAAGAAAATTATTATATAGTAAAAAAAAAAAACAAACAAAAAACAAAAAAACAGAACAAACTGTTCACTAGAGAAAGGCTTTCCACACCCTTTACCACTATAACATATGAAAGGTAGAAATCATTTTTCTCCTTCCTGTTTCTACCTGAGAAGAAGGGTTAAGACCATATCACAGAATTATTTATCAGTAAGAGCAATTTATCGGTTGATTTTTCTCATTAGGATTTGATAAAAAGGAACCTATAGAGCCCAGTTGATACATGTGTAGAAAAACAGCTGAAAAATTATATTTAAGGAAGTCCATAATAGAATGTAGAAAACATACAATAACATTTTATACTTATTTGGATGAGTGAGTTTCAAAAACATCCATGGAGTTGCACAGAAATTTCACTTCAAAAATGAAGAGTTGATTGAATACAAAGAATACAAAATTATTATTAAGCTTTGGTTACTGAAGAGACAGGTAACAGTCAGTTGCTAATGCTAAATTTCCTTAGAATATTACTTTCCCTCCTGCCTCTCCAGCCCCAACAAACACACAAAAGATAAACTCTGCCATAAACATTACTTTTTAGAATATGGTCAGCATTATAGCAAAAATTGCCTTTAGACTGTGCTTGGAAAGTGTTAATATTCAAATAAACATCAGGATATACTTAGGAAACCTAAAGGGTAATTAACTCTCCCTGAAAGAGAGCAGTCCTGGGAAGATGGTATGGGTGGATGAGCATGCAAGAATTTTCAAAGCAGGCAACTCTCCATTACCTTGAGGAGTGGGGTGATGAAAAAGATACATCCTGGGTCATTAGCTTGCTGGGCAATTGAGGGAAGGGGGGTTACAAACACCAGTTTGGAATATCCTTATGCTGGTTGGGTAAAGCTACCTGGAGGCTTCTATGTGATTAGGACTAATTACAATTGATCAACTAGATACAATCTAACTTTCCTGGTGGATCAGTGGTAAAGAACATGTCTGCCAAGGGAGGAGACATGGGTTTGATCCCTGGGTTGGGAAGATCCTCTGGATAAGAAAATAAAAACCCACTCCAGTATTCTTGATTGGAAATCCCATGGATAGAGGAGCCTGGTGGACTACCGTCCATGGGGTGGCAAATGAGTTAGATATGACTTAGTGACTAAAAATAAACAAAACAATATTACTATTGGCACAGACTCTTGATTGACTTGGGCACCTGGCTTCACATGTAAGCACACTGACACTAAAAAAGCTTAAAGAGGGAAGGAAAATGAAAGAGATGGAGAAAATAAAAAAGCCGAAGAGGAAAGAAAAGAAAAAGGAGGAGGAATGGGAGAGAGGATGAAGAAGATACAGGAAGAAAATTTAAAAAGAGGGGAAAAGGGCTGCCCATAATTAATATTGCATAGGGTATCTTTTTCTTGTCAGGAGATTGAATAGTCATTACAATATTGAAGGGAAAATATTCTCGGCATATCCCCCCCCACACACATTTCCCCAGTAACTATAGCTATTACACATAAGTTTAATTTGGACACGAAAAATGAATACATGCTCAAGACCCATCATATCCTGCTCTGAGACTTATGACCATCATGGCACTCTTTGTTCCCAAGCCTGAATCATCCTTTTCATGCAGGGATCCTGAAAACCACTTCCAATAAGTTGCAATTGGCACCCTACATGAACACTGTTTGCCATCTCTTCATTAGGATCCCTGTCCTTGTTCTACATTTCACTTAGCCTTGAAGCTTTTATCTCAGGAAACTCATTGTATTATGGAAATGCTATTCAATAACACAAAAACATTTATTTTCATTAAATTGTTATAAGTAGAATGATCTCAATATATTATAGAAGAGACATGAAAACAGGACTGTGTTATCTAGAGTTATCTCATTAAAACAGGATCTGGTTATAACATATAAAGGGCTGGATAGACATTTTTAAAATAAAATCTATTTACTGCAAGTAAATTATGTCTGAAAACATCAGACAGTGGTAATTGGGTAAAGGTTAGAACTACCATGTAAAAGAGGACATATCTGCCAACCATAAGAGATGGTCAAAGGTATAAATTAAATTAAATAATGTCTTTAAACCATAACTGAATTAGAATTGGCAATTATGCATTACAGATAAAATGTTCTATCTTTTAAAATGTGGCCTTGGTAATGATTTAGAATCTTACTCTTTTCAAGAAAAATATAGGTGGTTAAGAATGCTTCATGACTCTCAAAGTGTTGAATATTCATGAAAGGCTACTGAATTCTTTGTGACTTAGGAAGGAGTAGCAAAGGATGAAGAAAGGTAACATTATTAATAATATTTCCACACATAGGGAACGTACCACATGCCAATCTTTTGAGTATTTATATACAGTTTATTATTCATTCATGCATGGACTCTAGGAAATTGGTATTATTATTCCAGTTTTCAGAGGGAGAAACCAGCCTAGAAATGTTAAGTAAGTTTCCTAATATCACAGTTAGCAGAGACAGGATTCAATCCAAAGTGTTTTCACCATTGGACGTAGTGCCTTAATGATTGCTGAATCACTGAATCACAGCTTAGAAAGCAATACACGTGGATTTTTGTTTCTCAGTCACAAAAGCAGGTGAAGCACGTCTACAAAGCAAACCATCTCCCTTCTAAGTCTTCCTACTCACCACAGACAGGGATCCTGCGATTTGAGAGCTTCAGCTCACATTTGCAAACAAGTTTACAGGTACATCATTTCATCAAAATACAGTGTCTGTCCTACCCTCTCCATAAGGCTAACTTGATCCTCTCTGCCTCCTGTGAAAACGTTAGTACTGATTCTCCCATGTGGTACATGCAAAAAGTTTCACTTGGTTTCCTCATAATAATGTCTGGCATAATAGACCATGTTCAGGAGTCACTAAAAATATTTGTTCAAGCTTCATTTGATATGTTGATTGCATAGCTGCACACCTAGAATCTCACACTGGCTTATCATCTTTGTGAGCATATGTGTGGAAAACCTACTAGGCACTTAGATTTAAACCTGCAGAAGAGGGAAAGTAAGAGTCATTTCCAAAGGAGAAAACGTGAACAAAGGCACATAATATGAACACCTTAGGGATTCACAGAGGGAAATATATGTAGCTCATTCTGGTTGTAGTTCAGATTCCCTGATGAAACTAAAAGTTGGGAAATAGATTGAAGGTAGACTAAATTAGCAGGTAGTTAGTAGTAAACTCCATTTTATACTGATGAATTTTGCACACTATATTATTCTGTTTATATTGCTTCTCCAGGGGATCTTCTCTTCTCCAGGGAATCTTCTATTCTCTCCTGTATATATCCCTTCTCCAGGGTTGGGAAGATACTTTCTCCAGGGGATCTTCCCGACCCAGGAATTGAATTGGGGTCTCCTGCATTCAGGCAGATTCTGTACCGGCTGAACTACCAGGGAAGCCATATTATTCTTAGTTCAGTTCAGTCGCTCAGTCGTGTCTGACTCTTTGCAATACCATAAACCATAGCACGCCAGGCCTCCTTGTCCATCACCAACTCCCAATGTCTACTCAAACTTTTGTCCATCGGGTCGGTTATACCATCCAACCATCTCATCCTCTGTTGTCCCCTTCTCCTCCTGCCCTCAATCTTTCCCAGTATCGGGGTCTTTTACAATGAGTCCGTTCTTCGCATCAGGTGGCCAAAGTATTGGAGTGTCAGCTTCAGCATCAGTTCTTCCAATGAACATTCAGGACTGATTTCCTTTAGGATGGACAGGTTGGATCTCCTTGCAGTCCAAGGGACTCTCAAGAGTCTTCTCCAACACCACAGTTCAAAAGCATCAATTCTTCGGCTCTCAGCTTTCTTTATAGTCCAACTCTCACATCCATAACATGACCACTGGAAAAACCATAGCCTTGACTAGACTGACCTTTGTTGGCAAAGTAATGTCTCTGCTTTTTAATATGCTGTCTGGGTTAGTCATAACTTTTCCTCCAAGGAGTAAGTGTCTTTTAATTTCATGGCTGCAGTGATTTTGGAGCCCCCCAAAATAAAGTCTGTCACTGTTTCCCCCTGTTTCCCCATCTATCTGCCATGAAGTGATGGACCAGATATCATGATCATAGTTTTCTGAATGTTGAGCTTTAAGCCAGCTTTTTCACTCTCCTCTTTCACTTTCATCAAGAGGCTCTTTGGTTCTTCTTTCCTTTATATTAATTAGCAATGATTGGTAATAGTAATTTGGGAGACACTGTGATAAACAGATGTCTTCTCTATTAGAACCCTGAGAACTTCATGTATTAAAGTTATAAAATATGGAGCATTCCCTAAATCTCTCTAATCATACAATCCTTTTATTTTCCCCCATGAAAAACTCATAAGGCACATATTAGGAAACAGTTCTGCCTAATGGAAAGCTGTTTAAAATAGCAGAGAAGCGATACAATAAATGAGATACATATGGAAGATTAATCCAGGTTGTAGCACCATGTATATGCTCATCACACTATCATTCAACAACTAAATATGTTATCTTCAGCCAAGAGGTTCTATCTGCAATTTTGCTAATCTTTAGGTAAGAAGATAAATGGGCTATATAGCATATTCAATTCAACCCTCAAATTAATCTAAATCTTGTCTAAAATTTCCTATCTTTTCTTCCCCCATGAGGTAAAAGAAATGCAAAAAATTTGACCTCATTAAATAATAGTCTCTTTTTTGTGTGAGGAGACATTGCCAATACACAGCAATACACTCTAAATTTCAGCTATTTTATGATATGAAATCACAAATTACATGTCCCATCAATACTTCTAGAGTCACCATTATACTAAATCTGGATAAAACTGAGGGATAAGACATTTTATGTTGTAGATTTCTTAATCTTTTTCGAAATGATTTTTTATGAGGTTCAGAAGTTCAATAATTGAACATTAATTCATTTTTAAGTTTACATCTGATATATGAAATAATAACTTATTTAGAAATAATTTGGCTTGGGTATTTTAAGAGTAAAATATCAATGAAAATATACATCTTGCTTAGAAATGTTTTAATGTGTTATTAAATTATTTGATTGTCTTAATTGATCATTATAATTTCAAATGTTTTTATTTAGTAACAGTTTATATTAACATATTTTAGACTATCTGAAAAGTATCCTGACCATCATGTTAATTAAAACTCATAGTCACACTAAAAATTTTTCTTGGTAAAGAGATTCCCAGATGTTCAAGCTGGTTTTAGAAAAGGCAGAGGAACCAGAGATCAAATTGCCAACATCCGCTGGATCATTGAAAAAGCAAGAGAGTTCCAGAAAAACATCTATTTCTGCTTTATTGACTACGCCAAAGCCTTTGACTGTGTGGATCACAATAAACTGTGGAAAATTCTGAAAGAGATGGGAATACCAGACCACCTGACCTGCCTCCTGAGAAACCTATATGCAGGTCAGGAAGCAACAGTTAGAATTGGACATGGAACAACAGACTGGTTCCAAATAGGAAAAGGAGTATGTCAAGGCTGTATATTGTCACCCTGTTTATTTAACTTTTATGCAGAGTACATCATGAGAAACGCTGGGCTGGAAGCAGCACAAGCTGGAATCAAGATTGCTGGGAGAAATATCAATAACCTCAGATATGCAGATGACACCACCCTTATGGCAGAAAGTGAAGAGGAACTAAAAAGCCTCTTGATGAAAGTGAAAGAGGAGAGTGCAAAAGTTGGCTTAAAGCTCAACATTCAGAAAACGAAGATCATGGCATCTGGTCCCATCACTTCATGGGAAATAGATGGGGAAACAGTGGAAACAGTGTCAGACTTTATTTTGGGGGGCTCCAAAATCACTGCAGATGGTGATTGCAGCCATGAAATTAAAAGACGCTTACTCCTTGGAAGGAAAGTTATGACCAACCTAGATAGCATATTCAAAAGCAGAGACATTACTTGGCCAACAAAGGTCCATCTAGTCAAGGCTATGGTTTTTCCTGTGGTCATGTATGGATGTGAAAGTTGGACTGTGAAGAAAGCTGAGCGCTGAAGAATTGATGCTTTTGAACTGTGGTGTTGGAGAAGACTCTTGAGAGTCCCTTGAACTGCAAGGAGATCCAACCAGTCCATTGTGAAGGAGATCAGCCCTGGGATTTCTTTGGAAGGAATGATGCTAAAGCTGAAACTCCAGTACTTTGGCCACCTCGTGCGAAGATTGACACATTGGAAAAGACTCTGATGCTGGGAGGGCTTGGGGGCAGGCGGAGAAGGGGATGACAGAGGATGAGATGCCTGTATGGCATCACTGACTCGATGGACGTGAGTCTGAGTGAACTCCGGGAGTTGGTGATGGACAGGGAGGCCTGGTGTGCCTCGATTCATGGGGTCGCAAAGAGTTGGACACGACTCAGCGACTGAACTGAACTGAACTGAAAGAGATTCCATGGCAGAATAATTCAAAGTTATGTGATCACATTGTTTTTTTGGAATTACACAGACCTCTTTTTAATTTCAGAATATACATATTTGAGTTATTTCTGGGTGGTTCAGAGATCTAGACTACATTGTAATTTTTGCAAATATACCAATTTAATAGGAGTTTTTTCAGTAATAGGGCAATAACTAATGTGCATTACATTTTATTCCAGAATGTTTCTTAGAGCTTATCTTACTATTTTTTGAATTATGTTAATATTCATATTATATTTTCACTTTAGGAGCTACAGATAAATATGGAAATAAATATAGACTTATTTAATCAGGAAAAAAATTAATTTGGTAAAAAAAGAAATTCTTTAAATAGCTTCAACTTCCCTTCTCATTAGAAGCTCAAAAATTTAAGAACATCAACCAAAAGCACGAAAGAAGAAGAATCCCTGGAAGTTGTAATAGCATACACAGAAAGAGTCTAAACATTAGGCTGAATCTCAACCTGCCACTGTTACCCTCTCTTAATTTTAAAGCCTTATTTGGTAGTTTTCACTATAATAGTGCTGAAGAAAATACACTATACTCAGTAGCCATTAAAAATGTCCATTCAAGTTCTAAACCAGAGGAGAGAATGCTCACAGTTTCTGGAACATGGCCACAATATCTAATTTGTAGTAAAACTGATGTGAAACCAATTAATGGCTTATAAATTCACTTGACAGGCAAAGAATATGAGTTACCTGCTGTTAATAAGTTTGGTTAACGAGGGGAAATAAAAACTAATCTTATGCCTATTGTTCCATATTTACTCAGTATTTATTACCAAAATTCAATTAATCTTTTGGAAAATGAAAAAAACAATGTATTTTTTTTTCTCTTGGCAGAGCACAAGAAAACAGAACTTGAATCATCTCAATGCTATATTTTTAGAAAGTCTAATAAATTCTAGATTTACCTGAAAACATTAAGGCATTAATTGGTATTGATTCTGTTTATTGACAATCTAACTCGAGATTCACTATTTACCCAAAGGAAGAAACTACAAACTTCGAGACTGGGAAGTAGTTGTCAAGGATCATAGTCCATCAACCCCCTTGACATTTGCTGAATATAAAATTTCATTTTCTCCCCTCCTTTACAAATATTTGTCAAAGGTGCTGAGGAAATGAGGGGAAAAAGGAGTATTTAAAAGTTAACCAGAATAGAAAGGAAAAGATGCTTTTCACTTATGAAAAGCAGCACCAATAATTATTCAATGAATTTGGAAATCAACTCCAGCAGAGAAGTGTATGAGATTCCTGCTGATGTTGGTCACCTAAGAAATAATGATTTATTGCTGTTTGGTATACGCTTACCTATGTGAATACAATTTTCCACTGTGGAATCAAAATAAAATAAGTGTTCCAACTGCTTGCAAGGTTTTGTTAAAGAGACGAAGAGAAACAAATTGTGCACTAATGAGTATCTTTAGACAAGCTGATTCACTCTGTAACAGTGAAGTGTACAACCAGCACAAGAAAAATACGCAGTGGAGTTGCTTTAGCCGGTTTGTATGTTTTAAGTACAGAGAAGAAATGATAAAGGCTGAATCTAAATGCTAATTTAGGGTGATATTAGATAGCATTGCTTTTCAATCTCTAGTTGTGTCATGCTGCAAAACTCAAATGTTTATGTAAATATAGTGAGCCCACGCCAGTGATGTGCTGTTTTATGGGTGTAAAGCACTCACTGTGTTTTTCCAGATTGGGAATGTCACCTAAAAATATCTGTGGTGGCAAGTGGGTAACTGAACAGGGTTAAAATTTATATGCAGGACAGCTTCTATTGCATTAGAATTTAACTTCTATGTATTTCCTCTCATCCAAGCCATTATTTTTTCTCAAGCATTGCTATATACTCAAAGTTTCAGTTTATAGAAAGCACTGAAACATCAAAAAAAAAAAAAAATTCCCAGAATCATTTGCTTTAGTGTAAAGTAGTAATGGTTCTCATTGTAAATACATAAATAATTAAAACTTTTTAAATTCCTGTGATGTAGTAGTGAAAAAGTTAGTTGTAGGGATTCTGTATGAGAATGTCCCTTTAGAAATAGTAGGTGGTAGGAAAGACAAGTGTGTCTTGTGCCTCCTAAGTTGATCCATATGTATGTGGATATATAAATTGATAAATGTGTGTTTGCGTTCAGGGACAGAAGTGTATAGGTAAGTATATATACATATTTCAAGATCAAATGTGGTCTATTTGTAGAGAACACTAGCTAGGCAAGGAGGGAAAAGAGACAGGATAATGTAATGCAAAATAATTATCTTACATTTCCTTGCATTTAAACCATTTTCTCAATCTTAGGTTTGTCTAGATATAATCTCATTTTCTTCAAGTAAATTTTCTTGACTTTACATAAAACATTTTTAACGTCCCTTTTTGCCCATCCATGTTTTCCCCTAATAGATACAATTTCATCCCAGGTTCAATATTCCAAAGAAATCTTTCTGACTTCCTTGCCATCAAGTTCAATATAGGGAAACCAACTTTATCTATTTTATAATTCTCTTCTAAAAACATCCTCTTTTTTCACAGACTGATATTAACCAAGCAATGAAATAAGGTATATCATTTTCTTCTGAATGTAATGGTTCAAATAAAAAGAAATGTGTAATTGTTTTAATGACCTACAATCTAAACGATATGCCGTTACTATGAAAATTTCATAGCAATAGTATGGCTAGGCTAACAATAAAGATTCACAGTTCATTTGGCTTATATCTAAATATCGAATTCCTTTGTTTATGTAGGGTTTTAGGTTTGAGACTCCTTAAATAAAAGAAAGGACAAAATATATTTAATTATTTGGATACTGTTTCTATATAGGCCATTCGACTAGATATTTTGAATCATTAAACATCTGAATTTCTTTCTGGGGTTCCATGAAATAGTTAGCTTGTATAGAAACATTGGAAATATGAAATAGCAGAAGATTAGCTACTTCTATTTGCTATTACCCTGACCCTGGAAAATTGTGGACCAAATTATCTACTAGATGCTTTTGGCTTTGACATTTTTTCGGTAAAATGAATGATTTGGGATTCCAAATGGTTTTGTTAGAAGGAACTTTTTGAGAGCTGTCATATTAGAGTTAAACCGATATGTTATTAATGGGAAAATGTCCATTTCTAAACCCCCTAAAGCCCAAGCCTGTTTTGGGACTCTGTTTGTTTGTTTTGATTTTTGCTGCTAGGGCAGCCCCATGGGGCCACTTAATAGGCCGCACCACCTCCGGTCTCCCCAGTTATTCTAGTTGTGATGGCACTTCCAGCAGAGAACAGCTAAAATTAACAGACAGTAAACCAGACCCCCTGCCATCTCCTAGGACCAAATGCCAGGAATCTCAGAGAAAATTGTCAAAAATTTCAGATATTAAGGAAGAGGAGGAGAACACAAAATAAATTAATGAATGGTCCCACAGTTAGAAAACCAAGGGGATATTTAAGAGAGACCTACATGTTTTCTTGAATACCGCTGTCTACTGAAGGTTTACTGTTGACAGAGCAGTGTGCGCTGACTGCTTTCATTTTTACCATATGAGTGATGACGATCATAGCGTGTCCATGTATGATCATGTGGATGTACATTTTGTGGATAACAAAATGGTGGCTTAGGGAGGTTAGTCACAGAGTCAAGATTAAACCTAGGGAGATTATTCCATAAACTGCTATTATTAAGGTACACCATGCCACTCCAACCCCCAAAACCCTCCAATGGTTTGACTTTCATTTAAAACAAAATCAACACACCTTATATATCATGGCCCCACATGATTTTGCTCCCATCCCCCCATTAGCCTCATCACTTATGCCCTCCAGCTCAGTCACATAAGGCTTTTTGGAGACTTCTTTTCCTTCTATCGGCACTCCACATCCATTCTCAGGACATTCAGATATGTCTTATCCCAGGTTTGCCTGTAGCTACCTCCCTCCTTATAATTCATAAATGTTAGGAGTTGTGAATCAAATGATATGTCTCGGTTCAAATGATATGTCTGAGAGAAGCTTTCCATGATCTTCCTGAAGATGATTTTGGATGCTCTACTCAAATGTTACCATATTGCCATTTCTATTCTGCAGTCCTCACTTGGGATTTTTGTCTTGTTCCCGTTTGGGCTTTCCCCATTGGAATTAAATTCCTTGAACATGGGGACAGTCTTGCTTACACCTATGTCTGCAGCACCTTGAGGGGACCTGGCACAGAGTAGATTTGGGGTCCGTTAGTCCTCGCAACAATCTTTGGAGAAACATAGGAGGCAAGCTTACAAATGAGTTCTCTACTATTCAAGCCATAAAGCTTCCTGCATGGAGAGGAACAATTAAAACAAACCCAGAGGCAAAATCATGACCACTTTTCTGCAAACTGATGCTAGACCCTCATCCTGCCAGAAGTAGTCTTAACGAGAGGCATTGATTTTGAAGAAGAAAACCGGCTGATTGCAAAGCAGGTAAAACTACAAGAAAGCTTTCAAAGTTATTTATATCATAGGATTTCCATTCAAAAATTCCATTTATAGATTTGCTAGGAGAAATAAAACTGTATGTGTATATAAATATTTTGTGGAGATGTGGAAAGTGATGGGTTTAACACCCAGAGGACATCACCAATGAAGAATTTTATTTTTATTAGTGATGGGACATATTATCAGTGAACTACCACAAGTATAAGAGAATCAAAAAAAAAAAAAAAAGAAAGAAAACAGCATGCCACTACCTTGTTTGAGGCTCTGGCCACTGTTAAAAAAGAGAGGAAATATATTTTTCTCTATGCACTGATCTCAGCTTCGACTGAACAATTATTCAAGGTGGATATCATTTATAAGGGTAACCAGGGATAAAGAAAATGCTTTTTTTCCTCATTGTTCGGGGTATTATACTAAAATAAGGCTACTCAATTTTGAGATAAAATCAAATACATCATATACATCATTCAAGCCTTCAATATGACAGCACGGGAAAAGTATTCCAGGCAAACTAATCATTCTTCGCTCTTGCAAAGCCACCTGTGAAATTTCAAATTCTTTTTTTTCCTTAGTTTCAAAACTTCTTTAAGTAATCAACTGTGGGTGAACACAGATGATATTAAAAAAAGTTTAATTGCTACTCCAGCTTGTGGGTCTAGTCACACATTTAGGTATTCAAGAAACGAGTACTACTGATTATGAACATATTTAAAGATTGAAATGTTATTTTTAAAAAGAGGTGATGATATTCTTTAAGAATTTCAATAACCTGTTAAAAGCTTGCCAAAAAAATGACAGAACTGAAATTTGGTTGTGCCTATCCCAAGAATAGCGTTGTGAAGGCCCTTTACCACTTTAGGAGACAGTTGGGGTCCATTCCCTACTAAGTGTTTCCATCTAACCACAATAGCAAGAGTAACTGCATTTTAAACAACCCATAATCTGTTGGGAAAAGAGTGTGACCTCGATTTCTTTACCACTTTGTCTTCTGCAAAAAGACAGTATTTATTCAAAACTGAGATAGTAAAAGACATGCAAAAATTAATAGCAACTGAGAAAAAGTACAGAGGAAATTCCCAATGAGTGAATACGGAAGGAAACTGAGATGCTGAAACCAAGGTTGTTACTGTCAGCTCTTTCTTTCTCCATCCCTCTTTCTATCTTTTTTTTCTATACCTCCTTCTTTTTTAAAAAAGTCAAAATTGGACACATCCTAACCAAATGATGTCCTCTCTCCACTCTCCTGTATCTCACAGCTGGGGTACCACAGATGAACACATCTGTCCTTGTAGTTTTTCTTCTATGATCTTTAGAGGACAAGTCATTGATAAGAATAGTGGAGCTTTTTGTGGTGAAGATTATCTTTGAGATAACCATTTATGTATCAAAACAAATCTACAGCATTCTTTTACTTCCCAGGATTCACTTGCTGCTATGTCTAAATTCTCAGTGAACGCTGGCTGACAAAATGAACATTGGCTGGCAAAGTAAACACTTCTAGGTATGAGGAACAAATAGGTCCAATTGTGTCAACAACTGTCCATGCTTGACAGAGTTGAGAAACCAGTGCAGTGAAAGACTAAATAAAATCCACAACGAGATGAAAATTTTATCAAAATGTTGAAGTCTAGCTATTATCTAAAAAAACGTTTGCAAGATTTTTAAAAAATCATATTATTTTGAATAAAAGGGCTTCCCAGGTGGTGTTAGTGATAAAGAACCCACCTGCCAGTGCAGGTAGATGTAAGAGACACAGGTTTCATCCCTGGGCCGAGAAGATCCCCTGGAGGAGGGCACAGCAACCTACTCTAGTATTCTTGCCTGGAGAATCCCATGGACAGAGGAGCCTAGCAGGCTGCAGTCCAGAGAGTCGCAAAGAGTCAGATACAACTGAAGTGACTTAGCAAGCAAGCAAGCACACACATATTTAAGGGCTTCCCAGGTGGCACTAGTGGAAGAAAACCTGCCTGCCAAAGTAGGAGACATTAAGAGGCAAGGGTTCAATCCCTCGGTCAGGCAGATCCTCTAGAGGAAGGCATGGCAACCCACTCCAATATTCTTGCCTGGAGAATCCCATGGACATAGGAGCCTGGTGGGCTATAGTTCATAGGGTCACAAAGAGTCAGACACAACTGAAGCAACTTAGCACTTTCACACATATTAAACTAATGTTATAGTATCACCTTTTTTACCTAATGACAAAGATGGGCTCGATAAGGGACAGAAATGGTATGGACCTAACAGAAGCAGAAGATATTAAGAAGAGGTGGCAAGAATACACAGGAGAACTGTACAAAAAAGATCTTCATGGCCAAGATAATCACGATGGTGTGATCACTCACCTAGAGCCAGACATGCTGGAATGTGAAGTCAAATGGGCCTTAGAAAGCATCACTACGAACAAAGCTAGTGGAGGTGATGGAATTCCAGTTGAGCTATTTCAAATCCTGGAAGATGATGCTGTGAAAGTGCTGCACTCGATATGCCAGCAAATTTGGAAAACTCAGCAGTGGCCATAGGCCTGGAAAACGTCAGTTTTCACTCCAATCCCAAAGAAAGGCAATGCCAAAGACTGCTCCAACTACCGCACAATTGTACTCATCTCACACGCTAGTAAAGAAATGCTCAAAATTCTCCAAGCCAGGCTTTAGCAATACATGAACCGTGAATTCGCAGATGTTCAAGCTGGTTTTAGAAAAGGCAGAGGAACCAGAGATCAAATTGCCAACATCTGCTGGATCATTGAAAAAGCAAGAGAGTTCCAGAAAAACATCCATTTCTGCTTTATTGACTATGCCAAAGCCTTTGACTGTGTGGATCACAATAAACTGTGGAAAATTCTGAAAGAGATGGGAGTACCAGACCACCTGACCTGCCTCTTGAGAAATCCGTATGCAGGTCAGGAAGCAACAGTCAGAACTGGACATGGAACAACAGACTGGTTCTAAATAGGAAAAGGAGTACGTCAAGGCTGTATATTGTCACCCTGCTTATTTAACTTATATGTAGAGTACATCATGAGAAACACTGGGCTGGAAGAAGCACAAGCTGGAATCAAGATTGCTGGGAGAAATATCAATAACCTCAGATATGCAGATGACACCACCCTTATGGCAGAAAGTGACACTGTTTCCCCATCTATTTCCATGAAGTGATGGGACCAGATGCCATGATCTTCGTTTTCTGAATGTTAGGCTTTAAGCCAACTTTTTCACTCTCCACTTTCACTTTCATGAGTAAATTATTCTCTGTAATTTCTTTGTCTAACCAGCATATTAAAAAGCAGAGACATTACTTTGCCAACACAGGTCCGTTTAGTCAAGGCTATGCTTTTTCCAGTAGTCATGTATGGATGTGTGAGTTGGACTATAAAGAAATCTGAGCCAAAGAATTGATGCTTTTGAACTGTGGTGTTGAGGAAGACGTTTGAGAGAACCTTGGACTGCAAGGAGATCCAACCAGTCAATCTTAACAGAGATCAGTCCTGAGTGTTCACTGGAAGGACTGATGTTGAAGCTGAAACTCCAATACTTTGGCTACCTGATGTGAAGAGCTGACTCATTGTCAAAGACCCTGATGCTGGGAAAGATTGAAGGTGGGAAGAGAAGGGGATGACAGAGAATGAGATGGTTGGATGGCATCACTGACTCAATGGAGATGAGTTTGGGTAAACTCCAGGAGCTGGTGATGGACAGGGAGGCCTGGCATGCTGCAGTCCGTGGGGTTGCAAAGAATTGGACACTACAGATTGACTGAACTGAACTGAATCTCTTTGTAACTCACTGCCCTATGGACAACATTTTGTCTTTATGCAATATATTCTTTTTCAGACAAAAATACTGCACTGCCAAAAA
Organism: Bos indicus x Bos taurus; assembly: GCF_003369695.1. Classification (NCBI taxonomy): domain Eukaryota; kingdom Metazoa; phylum Chordata; class Mammalia; order Artiodactyla; family Bovidae; genus Bos; species Bos indicus x Bos taurus. The sequence goes on from NC_040082.1 coordinate 31,273,553, forward strand.
AACTATGCTGGCCAGATAGATGAGGAGTATACACAAAGGAAAGGGGTTGTTAGCAGTATATCTTTTTTTTTTTTTTTTTTTTTAAAGTCGGGGCTGACATTCTCTTCCATTTGCAAAGACACAAAATATAAAACTTGAGAGATGAAGTAAGAGCTGCAAAGAAGAATGGGACCGGCATTACTTTATCACGACATTGCTCACAATGAAGACTCTAAATCTCGGTTGACTGAATAGTCAGTTACACACATTGGACAAAGTAAATAAAGAAAGTGGATTATTCCAAGTATTTAGGATGTATAGAAAAACAGGCAATTTTGTTTTGCAAATATTTGCCCAAGGTGGGTATTTGCATTATTTCCCCACAAGACTGTTACGTTTTTTGTATCATGGTCATTCTACAAATTTGTGAAATTTTTAATAATATTTAAGGTTGTTGCTTTCCTGGCAGTATAGTGGTTGAGGCTCCATGCTTCCCATGTAGGGGTGTGGGTTCGATCCATGGTTGGGGAACTAACATCCCAAATACCCCAAGGTGTGACCACCCTCCCCACAAATAAACCATTTAAAACACAATTAAAAAAATGTTTAAAGTCAATCCTAAAATAATGTTGACTTTGAGCTCTTCTCCCCATCAGTGTTTAAAGAGAGAAAACCTCACAGCTAACACAAACGGCGATTAGATTAGTAAATCAACTGCTAGAAGTGGTGTTTCCAAGTCACCAAGTGAAGTAAAAATGACTTGTTTGTCTGACTTGTAGAAGAGATCATGAGAGGAAAAAAATGATGCTAGTGTAAGCTGGGAAGGATGTATTTAGAACCCCTGAGGCTTTTGGAGGATTTGGGAGTGTGGGCCATAGTTAAGAGGCATTACAAATATGTGATTGGAAATATGACATCGAATAACAGTGGAGAAGCTCATGAAAATCTGAGTGATGTAGATTAAACAACACTTTTTAAATGTAGATTAATTAGAATTTCAAAGAGACTGACTGCAGTGTACCCCTCCGGGACTTGGTGTCTAGGGTCAGAACAAAGGGAGTCCTGGATCTTAAGCTTATTTTGAAGCCCCTTCAATTCTGAACAGCACTGGTGAGGGTGGAGGAAGTAAAGACAAAGCTACTATTACCCAGGTTAAAAGGATGTTTAAAGGTTTTAAGACAGTGGGACAAGGGGAAAATAGGCAGGCTTGCTCCTCTGTGACTCCAGGTTTTCCTTGTCCTCTGATTTTTATCCCTTGTATTTAGAAATAATTCATAGATACTTGAAGCTCTCCTATTTACATTTTCAACACTTATAAATAAATTTTTCAAACTGCAGAGTAGTTATCCTAACTAAACATATAAAGCCATCCTTATTCCTTGTCCTATATCATGAAAGGTAGAGTTCTACGATTGTGAGTCTAATAAAAAGAAATGAGGGGAATGTGAGATGTGCAAAAATGATTAGCCATAAAACATCCCAGTTCCTTCTATTGATCTCTCATACACAGAAGGGTTTCTAAAGATCCCATGACCCTGAATACTAGTACAACAATAATAACGGGGCTGTGCAACTGACAATAAGAGATGACAGGCACTGTGCTAAAGTACTTCACAGGGAAGATCCCCCTTCACCTTCACAACAGCCCTGAGAAGCACACGTCACCATTTGGAGCAGCAGCCAGCACTATTTTTCAGTTGAGACTGTGATGTAGAGAGATTAACTAATATTCCCAAATTCATATAGTTATTAAGTTGTAAAGTACTAAAAGAATATAACACTTTATCCATTATCTCATGTCTACATAAACTGCACAAATGCTCAGGAAGGTAATTTGAACATGTCTAAGGGGAATACAAAACAAGAACATATATCTAAACATCACAAACAATATGTTATGTAGAGGTGAAAATACAGAAATTGAAGTGTGCATGAGACCAGTGCCTGGCACACAGCAAGCACTGAGGGAGTGTCACTTGTTTATTATCATTAGCCTATTTTATCCATGGGGTTATACAAGGAGCTGGGCATGATTCTCCATCACTTATAGATGAAGACATGAAGACCCTAAAAGAGATCAAGATACTTGTTGACCTCAGAGCTCAACTCGCTCCATCAAGCCCCACTGCTTCTCAAAAGACTGATTCACTTTGTCTCTGTCAGCTTATTGGATTCTGATTGCCAGGCTCGTTTTATCAGTCATCAGAATTACAGTTTTATACTGCCCTCATCTGTCTTGGGAGGAGTTAAGTGGTATTTAGAAATAACTCATAGACACTTGAAACTCTCATGTATATTTTCAACACTTAGAAATAAATTTCTCAAACTGCAGAGCAGGTACCAAAACCAAACATATAAAGCCATCCATATTCCTCTTGGACATTAACATGTAATTGCACTGTGCAAAACCTTATGATAACTACATTTCATTGGCAAATATTTATTGCATTTTTGATATACTTATAATAAAACAGCTTAATCCATCATTTCAACTAGATATGAATGCATGATTTTTTTCTGTAGATTATGATACTTCCTTTATGAAACATTATAACTCCCAGAGCTGAGAGTATGAGGTTAAAAAAATATCTACAAGAATAACATTTTCAATAATTTTGGAATAAGTAATATCTAACAAGTACACAAGTCTCCATGCTCAGAGCTGAACAGAGATTTTTTTTTCCACGTAAAATACCAATTTCCTGTAATCAAAACATGACTTTCACAAAACAAAACAAGATGTAATTTCACATTCTGGGGGGAATATTAAGAGCCTTTAGAAGATGTCTGCTTTAATTGTACTGTGAGGTGAAGCATTCTTAAAGGCTTGTTCTCTCATCACCATCTGGATAGAATTCTGATCATAACAATTAAAAATAAAAGTGATGAGACTACAGCAAAATTATTATACTTATAAATATTGGGGACCATTTAACAACTTTAGTTTTATTATAAAACATATGTCTGAAGATAATTTCTTCAAAAGTGTCATGAGGTGGCTCTTTTCTAATGTTGAAAAACGTGATTCAAGGCAGGCTGGATTCTGAAGGAGCTCACATTTGTGTGTGTGAGGGAGGGATGGAGGAGTGGGAGTTGGTGATGGTGGAAGGTACATTTGTTTACAGTACTCTGGAGGCCAGTGCAAAGAAGGACTGAGGTACTCTGCCTGGGGAAGGAGATAAAAAGAACTACAGAGAAATACGAGAGTTTTATAGGTCCTTGAAGGATGCATGGGGATGTATTAGGTCAACAAATTCAAGAGCATTTGAAATAGAAAAAAAAAAAAAGAAATCAAGATAGAATTAGTGGATGTAACTGATCACAAACAGTACATTTCTTCCAGAGTATAGGTAGAGAAGCAGATTTTTGAAAGAAATGTTTTTAATTTGATAATTCACAACCATAAAAGGGATTTGTTTTAAAGAGATGATCTTGAGGACTGCAAAGAGATGTGGGATTCACGACATCGGATGTCACTGAGGGATGTTTAAGGAGCAGGGGCCAGGAAAGGAATGTTTTTACCATCAAGAACAGCTCCCAGTGGGAAGAAAGGGAAAATATGCACATCCCCTAAGAAGGTGTGGTCTATTCTTTTCCCATTGCCCACATCTTGGAAGAGGTTCAGTGATAAAGGGGAGCAGATGTTTAAGGACACTTATTAAAAGAGGAATTATTAACATTGTGATAATTAAAGACAGTTATTAAAAGAGGAATTATTAACATCACAGTATTTCAAGGAGTCATTCTTAATGCTAGGCACATCAATCCTTCAATGTCTCTTTCCCTAATTTGCATAAACATTGTAATTGACAGCTTGTTAACAGTTCATTAAGAACACTAAAACCTTGTGATAAACAACAGTTTGCCAGCCTCACAGTGGACACAATATCTAGTCATGCATTTTATTCACTTCAAAATCAACCCAGTTTACAAAGGATGGGTCCAAAATGTGGCTTGGCTGGTCTGTATGTTCATGCAGATAAACACACAAACATCATGCCACCCAGCTCTCATTAAGAACTGATTAGCAGTTAATTTATGTCTTTCAAGCTAGCTAACTTCACTGAGTAAATGTCTCCATGACCCCTAAAAATGCTAAAATCATTTTATTTAAATAATTGCAAGTGTTAGGAACACCCTCCAAACCAGGAGAAGAAACTGAAAAAAAAAAAAAATGCAGACATGTAGGATTTGTATTTCTTGTGTATTGCTTAAACATATATATATATACACACACAAACAGATATATACATATGTATACATATATATATATATATATATATATACACACACACACACACATATATATATATATTGGAGAAGGCAATGGCACCCCACTCCAGTACTCTTGCCTGGAAAATCCCATGGACGGAGGAGCTTGGTAGGCTGCAGTCCATGGGGTTGCAAAGAGTCGGACATGACTGAGCGACTTCACTTTCACTTTTCACTTTCATGCATTGGAGGAGGAAATGGCCACCCACTCCAGTGTTCTTGCCTGGAGAATCCCAGGGACGGTGGAGCCTGGTGGGCTGCTGTCTATGGGGTCGCACAGAGTCGGACACGACTGAAGTGACTTAGCATATATATATATATATATATAGCTTCACTTGTGGCTTTTTCTTCAAAGTGGTCTAACATGGAAAATTTTCCTGATTGCAATTTAAAATATTCTGTGTAGGAGCAGGAGTCAACACTGCACCAATGCAGAGAAATCTATTTGTGTTTTCCTGCTAAGAATGCATCATAAAACTACAGGGTGTTGTCCTTCCTTATCTTTGGATGAAAACCTGATTATAAGCTCATTTCAGTTCAACAAATCTCTCTGGACTCCCCGCTGAGCAGGGCATTTAAACTTGAAAGCTGAGAGGTCTTCATTTTCTGTACCCTGATTGTGGTGTGTTCCTTGCAGCTCTGGCATCAAGATTCATGTGGATGCACTAAGATTTGAGAGGGCATCTCACATTAAGGCCTTTAGTCACTCCACTTTACATTTTTCTTCTGGAAATGGACATCAAATAGACTATTGCTATCTGCGGTGTGCATCCTAGCAACTCCCTCTTTTTCTCACCTGGAACTGTTTTCTCACAAGGAAGGGACATGTGAAATAAACATCGAACCATCCTAGAGAACACTCCAGTGCGCACAGGGAAACTGCCTGATGACATATTTCTGCACAGCCCTGTTGCAATATGAGAGATTGGGAGAGAGATGAAAGTCCCTTGAACAGGTAGCTTTCTACCTGTTAGCTTAGGGCTATTGAAGTTCCTAAAGGCTCACCTCAGAAGTCATGGAGATGTTGATATGCTTGAATTAAACAGAGCTTCTGGGATGCTGGTTGGTTGGAAATGAGAAATCGTTTTGTCGAACTGCATATTGTGGGCTTCTAAAGTATTTTGAATATTGTGAAAATGCTAGCCATACTTTTTTTTAAAAAAGCTAGGATATTAGGTAACATTCAAATGGAACAGAATAACTGTTCTAATTGTCAAACTATCATCAACACTATTACAAATGGCAAACAGATACGATGATGATGATTTATGAAAGCCATGAGTATACCCTATCTCAACCTTCCTGGGAATATTGTCAGAAGTACCAAGCAGTACTTGAGAACACTATGCTAAACTATCATATATGCATTAGCTCATAATATTCACAATAATTTTATGTGTAGATTGTCCCATTACCTCTATTTTGTGATGAGGAAACACTCCCACAGTGAACTATCTAGGAGTTTACAGAACAACTGAAAGTAGGAGAGCCTTTTTAAACCCAGACTACTGGTCTCCAAAGTCTGTGCTCTGAATTAGCAGATTAAACTGCCCAGTGAATAGCTTTATACATGCATTAACATTCTTTCCAGAGCTTCCAAGAGGGGCCTTTAAAAACCTTAAGGATGATACCCCATAATATGTCACATGTAGACTAGTCTGATTTCTAGATCAATAGAGCTACAGCAAGCACTTAAGTTAGTTTACTGATTGAGAATAAGGTTAATGTACATACAATGAAAACGTTAATTTTGGTGTGAGTGACTACTCTGTCAGAACAATGTTTTGCAAAACAGCCATTAACACTCAAATATAATTATCTTTATTGCCACTGTCAGAAAAAATACACTGAAAAGCATGGACCAGTGGCCTAAGATAAGCTGTTCCTTTTGAGATGTCAACAATACTTTTTTTTTTTTTTTTGACTTTTATTTATTTTTTTTTTTTTTATTCTTCCAATTTTATTTTATTTTTAAACTTTACATAATTGTATTAGTTTTGCCAAATATCAAATGCAAGTTCTGTTAACTAGAGAATACTCTTTTAGTATCAACATTATTACTGCTTAACTGGATCCCCAAAGTACTTTTTACAATTTCAGGAGCCCTTTCCAATTCTTACTACTGTGGCCCCACTGGTCCTAAATTTGAATGAAAGGCCTCTCTGCTCTGGTTAATTTAGTTGCACTTTGAACTTTAAAGGATGTCTATTCTTTTCTACAATGGCCTTTAAACCATAAATAAATTCATTTACCCATTCACTTATTTTGTTTTACAACAAATGCTTTGAGTGTATACAACCTAAAGACTCAGTTTTAGTTTTATTAGTAGACAAAACAAAGATTTTTTCCACCCCAAAACATTTCAGTGGGAGAGACAGATGATAAGCAAAGTCAGTGATATATAAACAAGTTATATAGTAGGTTAGAGGGTTTTACTAATAATACTATAGAAAAAAGATAATGATACCGTGGTAAAGCAGCAGTGGAAAGGGAATTACAATTGTACATAACCTTGATGTTTGAATTTGCAAGAGACAAGGTTAGATGGGAAGGTACCTGGGAGAAGACCACCCCTGATAGGGAGAACAGCCAGGGCCAAACCTTCCAAGTTGGTGTGGTCTGGCTTATTGAAAGATAATATGGCAGGGAAGGGTGGGTGGAGGTGCGGCAAGAACTGGTAGAAGGTGAGGTCGCAGAACTTCCAAGGTTCCACTGCAGAAAACGGGAAAAAACAGCTACACCATGCCTGTGTCATACTTATTACAGGGTGACATGGTCCTCACAGTATAGTAAGAACTAAGCATCCAGGAGTTCACACGATTCTCTGAGTTGATCCTAGAACACTTTAACAATTTAATTAACATTTTCAGAAATCGGAGGGCTCTTCAAAACTGGAATTTCGGGATTCTCTAGATGAATCAAAAGCTCTGACACCCCACAATTTTATTCAGAGAGGGCAATGATTAGATGTCTATGTTTCAAGACATGTGCATTTCAGGTTGCAAAATGCTCCTGTCTCTGGTGTCCCAATTTGTTAGGTGACTGAGCACGTTTTGCAGAATGTAAATCTCTGTACCTGCTTACTTGAAAAATGAACTTTAAAAATATGTCTATTCTTTTGCTTTCTTTTCCTTATCTTTTTCTTTCTTTTCTTTTACCATTTTGACTATTATTTTTCCTGCAAGGTTTAACTTGATTCTTACTCCATTAAAAAAAAAAAAAATCTCTGTTGCTGCAAAGTCCTGGAATATTTACTATTTGGTAGAACTTGGAGTGAGTTTTCTCTTTTACCTTGCAACTTTTTCTTTAATCTGACTTTAGTCCCAATGAGACCTGGGTTTCCCCTCCTTGAATCTTCTCAGTCTTATAAGCATTTTTATTCATAGTTTACTGAAAAGAAGTCATATAACTCATCCAAAGAAGCAGAGAAAGTGATGTGAAAATTCAAGCTTGCAGTCTAGGTCTGTCTGGCTTTTGAACGGATGCACTTTCCATAATGTTAGGCAGGGGATGTGCTGAAATATATGATGTAACTTTAAACAAAGCCATCTCTTTGTTTCAGGCATTCTGACTGAGCATGGCTTTTCAGAGCTCCAAGCAAAATAGGAAATGATGCTGATGAAACTTTATCTTTTCAGATACCTAGCCATCAACACAAATTATTATATTTTATAATCTTTCACATATAGATTCTATTTTATATTTTATTATATATCTATAGTCATAAGTATGGATTGCTTAACATGGTTTTCTACATTATTCAAGTTATTGAACTCTCCCAAATGCTTTGTTGTATTTAAAGTTTAAATTACCCTGAAGCAATCATAACTTTATAAAAACAGTATGTTTATTTATTGATATTTATAGGCTAATGATTTTTACTCATTCTCAATAACAAAGGATATTATATAATTTACTCATCATTTTCATCACCAATTGCTTTTACAAATTTTGATTTCCTTGTACTTGACCTTTCAAAACCAAACAAGATAAACCCTAAGAATATTAATATTTTCATCCTTCCAGAATAGATATTAACATTTTTATGGGAAAAAAAAGTTATAAAAGAGAAAAGTACAGATTGAATCCAAAATTAATCACACACAATTTTGAAAGTATCCAAATCTCCATGTCCTCCAAATGGTCACAGATTCTTTACTATTTATACTCTGCTCATTGTTCTCATATGGCTAAATGGTCAGAGGTTTGCTTACAAAACATTGCCTTTCTTAAGTTTCAAAATGGAAGAAAATATAGTCTGTGGTTTACCAAATGGAAACATTAAAATAAAATATAGCAACAAAGCCATCTTTACAAAGTGACCCAATTAATGTGTTGGATGTTCACCGTCATTAGGGACTATGGGTTCAAAGTCTTGTATGAAAGAATGGAAAATATTTCGATTCTCTATGTCTCTACAAAGCAGTTAATGTGGTGCGGAGGGAGACTAGGCTGCACACGGACCAGCACAAACACCGGAGACACGTTATCCAATGCAAATCAATGCAGAAAAATAAAAGCAGGAACGCCAAAGGAAAAGCAGGGTCAGGCTCTGAATGTGCACAAAGGGAATGAGGGACACGAATTATCAGAAAAAAATGAATATTAAACATAGGCACTTTGGAGCCCCATCCATGCTTCAGGAGACCTGCAGGCCGTCTGAGACCTGAGGAGGACTTGAAGCCCATCTTAAGACGTGACCTCTGTTCCCAAGTCCTAATGGCAGACTGTCTCCTTGAAATTCCCAGGACCCATTTAGCACACTTTCTTCCCCAGTGGAACCTCAAATGTTTTAGTCAGAGAATCTCCCAGCTGTCCTGTCCTCTTTTCCTTCCCATTTCCTTCCTACAATGTTTTAGAACGACACACATCGGCTTTTACTTACTTTATATCACCTGCTGTTTTGATCACAGGACTCCCCTTGTGGCTCAGACGGTAAAGCATCTGCCTACAATATGGGAGACTGGAGTTCGAATCCTGGGTCAGGAAGATCCTCTGGAGAAGGAAATGGCAACCCACTCCAGTACCCTTGCCTGGAAGATCCCATGGATGGAGGAGCGTGGTAAGCTACAGTCCATAGGGTCACAAAGAGTCAGACACTACTGGGTGACTTCACTTTCATTCTTCTTCAACCACAGAAACATCATCTTATCTGTCAAATGCAGAAGTGGATACCCTCTGTGAACAGGCACTCTAGGTGTGCTATTAACATGTAAAAAGGAACTCTAGAAATATATCAAATCCTCTCTGTCCATACAATCTTTGCTTTTAAATCCTGCTGAAATGAGCAAGTACCTACTCTCTCATGTTCTAAAGAAGAGAGAAAGCATTTTAAAATAAAACATGAATTAAGGAAGGAAATAAAAGTGATCCGAGGTTTAAAAAATACAGCATCAGTGTGTGTGTGCAGGTGTGTCTTTTAGAAATATCTTCATATAAATATATTTGCATACTCAGTCACTAAGTTATATCTGACTCTCTGACCCCATGGACTGCAGGCTGCCAGGCTCCTCTGTTCATGGGATTTCCCAGGCAAGAATACTGGAGTGGGTTGCTAGTTCCTTCTTTAGGGGATCTTTCTGACCCAAGGACCAAACCTGCATTTCTTGCATCTCCTGCACCAACTGGGAAGCCCTGCTGCTGCTGCTAAGTCACTTCAGTCGTGTCCGACTCTGTGCGACCCCATAGACAGCAGCCCACCAGGCTCCCCTGTCCCTGGGATTCTCCAGGCAAGAACACTGGAGTGGGTTGCCATTGCCTTCTCCAATGCATGAAAGTGAAAAGTGAAAGTGAAGTCGCTCAGTCGTGTCCGACTCTTAGCGACCCCATGGACTGCAGCCTACAAGGCTTCTCTGTCCATGGGGTTTTCCAGGCAAGAGTACTGGAGTGGGGTGCCATTGCCTTCTCCGGGGAAGCCCTATAAATTTATTTAAAAAAATGCAAACTCACCCAAAGGTAATGGAAGTACAGCCACCTCAACAAAGGTACCAGTGTTGCAAGCTGCCTGATTGCATCATTGCAAAGGCAGAAGTGCAGAGTTGGAGCCCAGCTTTACCTCTTACAGCGAAAGGGAACCATTTCACCTATCTTGTGAGAATGCTGTAAGTCTTAAACTAGATAATGCATGGAAAGCACTTAGCATAGTGCCTGGCTCAAAAAATTATAAATGACAAATATAACTGGCCAATGATGTGTGTAAGGAAAGGGGGAGAGAGAAGGCAAGGAAAAAAAGTGCCTATGTTCCTTAGGTTGAAATGAGAATAAGCAAAAGGCTCAATGCCATGGGGAGGCAATGTGAATGGATATATTCAATATTTAGGAGATCCATCTGGCAGCGGGGTATATACAGGCTCTCCTGGCATGGGGAGAGAGGTGGCAGGGAGATGAAGTGGGAGAGTGCCACCGTTCTCCACACACAGAATGATGGAAGGGGACAGGGATGGGGGCTCCAGAAATGAATAAGAAGGGATGATCTAAGAGGCCCTGTTGGGAAAGAATCAGCAGGTGTTGGTGATAAATTGGACGTGGAAGGTGAAGAGGAGAGTTGAAAATAACTTCCAGATAAGGGCTTCAGGGAGCTGGAAGAAGACTGGTGACAGTGACAAAAGGGAGGACTTGATAGCTGTCCTCCTATTATCTTCAAAGTGAAGTAACCCAACTGATAGAGTCATCAAGTAGTGCTTCTAAATTTGTAATCCTGGGTAATTAATGTTTGGGACAAGGTGAAGGGGGTAAGGTATATATTACGATACTAAACCACATTTTCTTTTAGATTTGTTTTGAAGTTTCGCAATCAATTTAGCAATGGATGGAAACAATGACTATGTTAAGGAAAGGAAAAAAAAAATACTCCCATGCTTTGTTTTGGGATGAAATGACAATCTTGCTTGAGAAATACAAGGAATCAATTATACATAAATCTCTACGGCATACTAAGAGAAAAAGACAGTAGTTCTCCGCATGCATCTGGTTTGGAGTAAGAATGTCAGTACCCATTTCCACTGTGCTCCTGAACTTACGCTCAGTAATCATTAAAATGAAAACAACACACACACAGCCAGGGAATAACGCTCATGCGATTGTAGTACTGAGGCAACTTCATAATTGTGCATGTTTGGGGAATCCTGCAGTAAATCTGGCCTAATGCGGTGTTGTGCCAGTATCTGCGTCACCAACCACTGTCATCATATGTCTTTCAGAGGCATCTGACAGTTTGTTTATCTTGTAAACAGTTGCAAAGCAAAAACAGTAACAAAAAAGTAATGTTATATTTTAAGTTGCTTAAAAACTCCTTGCAATTAGGAGCCCCAAATGTATCTAACTCCAAACAACCCAGTAATGTTCTCAGGATTGCTGTAAATGCAATACAGAGATGAGAATTTACAGTGTTCCATAAGCAGGGCAATTGTGATACCAGATTGCATTTACTTTTATCTTACCCAAAGTCACATTATCTTCTGCAACCATAAAGAAACTGCACTATCATATAAATCTGTTTAAAGGAACTGGCACTGTTACAATAAAGACATCCATGTACTATGGTTCATTCTCTGAAAATCACCCAAATGCCAGTGTCTAAAAACAGAGACTTGGTTTCTTCCTGGATTGCTATGAAGCACCCCCCTCACTCTGACACACATATCCCTCAAACTATGTCAGAAGCAGGAACAAATTTCCTAACCCAAACTGAAAAGTCCTTGGCTCTCCAAATGACTATAAATTGCATGGCTAAGTGCATATGGCCACAGGGCTGTCACAGCTACTTCTCCTGACAATTCATCATAGCATACTAATTCTATAATATCATTACTGCGTCTCTTCTCACTGTACTGATCCAGCCAGTTAATTTAATCAACTAATAATAGATTCAGAAATGGATGCAAGGGGCCCTAGCACTTCAAATTATATTACTAGAGATGTACCTTGGTGAGGAGGGTCCATTCCTCACCATCTGACATAACCTCCAGAAGTTAGGCTGCCTAATAAGGTAGGCGAAGTTACCTCTGAATATTTCAGTTGCAAAGTCACAACTGCAGAATTTTCTTTCAAAATCAATACTTTTTTGCTTAGAATATATTAACCATGTCAACAGGGGGAAAAAAACTCTTTTTCTAAGTGCCGGGTTCATTATGGATATTAATAAGACATAAGAACTCTGAAGTTTTCATATGAGTAGAAGAAATCAGAGTTCTATGATTAACTACAAAGTGAGCCATTCAAGGATGGACAATTAATTTTATTAAATTTTAATCTTCTCTGCAAATGTCAATGATAATTAGAAAACATTATTCTTTAACATCACAGTCCATCTTGCATGTCATGAAGAGTAATAAGTTAATTTATTATGAAGAAAAAAATAGCCTGAAAACATAATGTTAAAAGACATACAACAGGTAAAGTAAATGTCACAAATATGCACATATAATTTATTCAAGCATATAGTAAAAGCTATAGCATATTTTTAGAAGTCACATATTTGAAAAAATAATATAATCTCCTTTTAAACCTTTCTATCAAAATGAACAGAGATATGGTTGGAACAGAGAAAAGTTCAGTGTGCTAAGTCTGTCAGCCAACTTTGCACCTAGATTTGCTTCACAAATAACATGTGGATTAATTAAATGCTATTCACTTGTCTTGGCAGTGAGTTTTACCTGTACAGACTCATGAGGAAAGAGAATCAGCTTGCAAAAAACTTTCATCACCAGGGCATCTCAAATTCACCACCACTTGATGAAAACTTGTAATACAACATTGTCTATGTAGTGTAGTATTAACTGAGGTTTAACTGAGGTGATATTTCCCACGAAAGTTACGAAGATCTGAACATACCTGGTCCTTCCACCGATTTCTCCCAACAGTGGGAAGAATGACTCTTACTCCTCTAGATGGAGCAATGTTTTCAGAAGTTCAAAGATGAGAGGCCATAAACCAGCATTTTGTGGACTGAAAAGGGACTTAAGATGGCTTAAATTTTGTCTGTACCTTGTATTGTATTAATACATTTAATTTTACTTTTAATTTCAAACTTAAAAGACTTCATATATTAATACAAATCTGCATTCTTTTACTGCAAAACCCAAGATGTGGCACCATCATCCACTCAGATACAACAGTTGGATGAAGTCAACAAGTGAGGCACTGCTGCTCCAGTCAGCCAGGGTCCCAGCTCATCTCAGTGGTCCACATGATTGCATACATCTCTGGCTAAGTGTCAGCTACTGTTTCATCTCCTATGGAACTAACTTTATCCATTTATGTCACCTACGTTACCTGGACACGGTAGCTAGTAGAATTTCCAAATTGTACTTAATCAACCAAAACCTTCAAATAAATAAACTTATTTACAAGATAGAGACAGACTCACAGAGAAAACCAAGGGGGTTGTATGGTTACCAAAGGAGAAAGTAGAGGTGGGGGATAAATCAGGAATTTGGGGATAACATATACACATTACTATATTGTAAAACAGATAACCAACAAGGACCCACTGTATAGAACAAGGAACTCTACTCAATATTTTGTAATAACCTATATGAGAAAAGAATCTGAAAAAGAATATTTTATATATATATATATATATATATATATATATATATAATATCACTTTGTCCTATACCTGAAAAGAACACAAAATTGTATATGAACTATACATCAATAAAAATAAATTCTAAAAATTAAATATTATTCTAATACAAATATTTTTATAAAACATGTGTCTATCAAAAATTATTACTTTTATTTTAAAGCAGGCTTTCAGATTTTCTAAAGATGATGATAATTTTACAGGAAAGACTCATGCATTTAGAGATATCGACCTTAAAACTCCATGTGGAATTGCTTCTATCCGTGTCAGAAAATTTACAACAAAATGTGTTTCTACAAAAAGTCAGTACCCACTTTGTCTGAATCATTTCTTTTGGTTGAAAAAAGGGAGAAAACTGTATCAAGATCATGCTTCTGTATAACTATTTTGGGAAACAAACGTAAATTCAGTAAAGTGTCCATCCAATGTCACCCTTTGCTAAATGTGATTCAAATCATGTTTGCCTAGCCTAAATGCAAGGCATCTTCATGAGCACTGTAATATAACAAAACAAATAATTTTCCTTTCATCAATATACAATAGCTTTGTTCATTATTGAGAAACGTTAGGTGGTAAAGCATTGAGTGCTGTGCATTTTATGCCTAAATCAATGTACTGTCTTGCAGTTATGCCACCTAATGTGTTTTTAAGTCATCCACTACAGAGATCAATGCGATTCTTATTTGATATTCAGTGTTAAGTTCAGCCTCATAAATTTAGAATTGCACTCTGTTATTTTGATGGTTATATATTAACCACGTACTGAAAGTTTTATGATTTTATACTCAGCCTGGCTGTAAATCATACGGGTTCCATACGTAAGGCATAGGGTCTGGCTTGATTTTTATTACTCTGCCCAGAAGGCAGGGGATGGATGACTGGATATTTGAGGGAGGCAAACCTACAATGTGTTTGGATAAATACCTGAAGTCTCTGGGTATTAATGGCATGGTTCAGAAAATTCAAATTAGACAACTCACGGCAAACAGCCTCACACACTTGGATAATAATGCAACAGGAGGTGTCACAAATTGGCAATCTTTTACATTAGTATCATCACTGGCACAGGCCCTGACCTCTTACAAGTTCATGGTGTTCAAGTGAGTGAGTGTGACCAACATAGCCACACCTGGGCTAAATGTAAAAGGACTGGCCTCATATTATCCATAGAAAATTACAGTTAGAAAAGATACATGTATCCCTATGTTCATAGCAACACTATTCACAATAAACACGACATGGAAACAAGCTAAATGTCCACTGACAGATGAATAGATAAAGAAGATGTGGCGTGAGTGTGTGTGTGTGTGTGTATGAAAGCGAAAGTTAGTTGCACAGTCGTGTTTGACTCTTTGCAACCCCATGGACTGTAGCCTGCCAGGCTTCTCTGTCCATGGAATTCTCCAGCCAAGAATATGGCAGTGAGTTGCCATTTCCTTCTCTAGGGGTTTGTCCTGACCCAGGGATCAAAGCTGGGTCTCCTGCATTGCAGGCAGATTCTTTACTAACTGAGCCACTAGGGAAGGCCATATATACATGCATACACATATATACACACACACACACACACACAAATAAAGGTATGTGGTATATATCACATATATGATATATATAAAGAATGAAGTAATGCCATTTGCAGCAATATGGATGAACCTAGAGATTACAATATTAAGTGAAGTTAGTCAGGAAGAGAATGACAAATACCATATGATATCACTTACATGTCGAATCTAAAATATGACACAGCTGAACATATCTATGAAACAGACGCACAGAGATGGAGGGCAGACTTGTGGTCGCCAAGGAGGAGGGGAAATGGGAAGGGATGGCTTGAGAGCTTAGGATTAGCGACACAAACGTGTATATACAGGATGGATAAACAAGCAGCTCCTACCACACAGCACAGGGAACTACGTCAATATCTTGTGATAAACCATAATGGAAAAGAATATGAAAAAATGTGCATATTCATATAATTGAGTCATTTTACTGTACAGAACACAACATTTTAAATCAACTATACTTCAGTAAAATAAATTAAAAAAAAAAGGAGTGATCTCGATGAGAGAGACAGAAAGAGATTTGTATAATATTGTCACTCATTATGAGACCTACATATATTTCAGAGATTAAAAAGTAATGATAGATCCCAACATCACCTCTTTGAAACAATCAACTGGATTGCAACACTGGAAGAGATTAAAAATACTCTGATAGAATAACTGCTGATTTATGTTAAAAACTGCTGGAATTAAATACATAATGATCATCAGAACCAGTAAAATAAAAAAAATCCAGATAAAGCCTTTTTTAAAAAGATGTCAAAATGGTACAGAATTAGATACAATAATAAAAATTTCTTTTACAGAAATGGTATTCCTCAGTTAAATTACAGATATCAGTCCACTATAAATGTTTAATCTTTATTCTATTCCAGGAGATGAATATTTGGCAGGATCTCAAATGCTCATGTTCTCTGAAATGTGTATTTAGTCCATTTACTATATTTTTGTCATAAATTGAAGTAGCTTTTTTCTTTCGATGACATATTTTCAGACTCTGCACTCATCTTCCTAAGTTAAACATGCAACATCTTAAACTATGACTAAATTGACAGACGTGGCAAAACATTTCAAAGGGAATTATACGAGGCTGGGCCAAAAGTCAGATCAATTTTGATTTAGCAGCATTTAGCAGAAATGTAACAGCCACTTTTTTGTTGTTTTTTCCCAAATCATTGGGAAGTACAAACTGCCCGAACCTTCTATTTTCCCTGGTAGAGTATTTCCTTATTTCTGACTCAAGGGAGAAACATAGTTAAAAGTATTTCATATCTTCTTTCACTATTTCCAAGATTGATAAGAGACAATCTCGTTATAACAGAAAAGTCTGACACTGCCCACAAATACAGGTGGCAACAAGTCACCAGGCAATCGCTTTCCTTACTGCAAGAATATCAGAGGGGGAAAAATATTGACAGATTACTGAAAGATAGAAATTGGGCTATCTTTCAGAGATCTGTGAAATATTTTTTAAAGAATAAAAGAACCCATTTTATTTGCAAAGTTGGCGTTCGGTTCACAAGATTGACATTACATTAGTGGTTCTCAAATCTGAGTGAGCGTCAGAATCCTCTGGCGAGCTTGTTGACATACAGATTGCAGACTGATGCAGGGCGGGATGCCTGATAATGTGCATATCTAAGAAGTTTCCTGTTGACAAACCTGAGGTTTCTGGTTTGGGGACCATACTTTGAGAACCACTGCTAAAAACACTTGGGAGATTCTAAAACTTCACCGAACTGGAGAAACACAAGTAACTTGTTAAAGCTAAATAATGTTTCAGTATAGTTTACTGGTGAAACTTCAAATCCCACTCCACTCAGTTTGGCATCTAGAGATTTATGTGCCAATGAGCACCCATAAAGTGTATCTTGTCAGCTTTCCGATAATGTCTTTCAGTAAAAATACTCACTTTAAGTACCAAATGTATTTCTGGCATTTGCATTTCTGTATTCTTTTTCCACACACATATGTGGTTTGGTCAGTAGTGATTTAGTCAAAACAGATACATTTAAACATTAACCCTTACAAATATATAGATATTATAAATAGAGCACTTAATAACTGAGAGATGGAAAAAAACTAAATCTCTCATGGTTTCAGGGGCATTCTGCACACTGAGGATTATGCTTGCCAAAACTGTTTGAGTGTCAGGAAGATCCCCTGGAGCAGAGTATGGCAACAACTCCAGTATTCTTGACTGGAGAATCCCATGGACAGAGGAGCCTGATGGGCTATATAGTCCATGGGGGCACAAAGAGTGGGCATGACTGAAGAGATTTAACATGCATGCATGCAATATGGTTTAGCAGACTAACAGTGAGAGTCCATGTTTTGTAGATTATTTTATAATTTTGAAAAATTTCTTCAAATCTCCTGAAACCTTGTGGAGAAATTTTAAGTTAAGCCATTCAGTTGCCTCTCACAAGTCTGTGTACACACACTCCCACACACAAATGGGATAACAAATACAGCTTTTGAAAACTGAGAATTTAGATCAAGTTCTTGGTCTTGCCTCTAGACTGATACT
The DNA here is from genome assembly GCF_003369695.1 of Bos indicus x Bos taurus. NCBI lineage: Eukaryota > Metazoa > Chordata > Mammalia > Artiodactyla > Bovidae > Bos > Bos indicus x Bos taurus. The sequence goes on from NC_040082.1 coordinate 31,291,482, forward strand.
CCATCTCTTTCAGTTAAAGACTCAACATGCTTCAGAAAGATTAGAATTCTGTTTGTGTTATACAATTAAAAGCCTGAGAGATACATGTTCTCAAATAGTATGTATTTCTCAGGTGAGTTCAGTCACTTAGTCGTGTCTGACTCTTTGTGACCCCATGGACTGCAGCACGCCAGGCCTTCCTGTCCATCACCAACTCCTGGAGTTCACTCAAACTCATGTCCATCGAGTCGGTGATGCCATCCAGCCATCTCATCCTCTGTCATCCCCTTCTCTTCCTGCCCCCAATCCTTCCCAGCATCAGAGTCTTTTCCAATGAGTCAACTCTTCGCATGAGGTGGCCAAAGTATTGGAGTTTCAGCTTCAGCATCAGTCCCTCCAATGAACACCCAGGACTGATCTCCTTTAGAATGGACTGGTTGGATCTCCTTGCAGTCCAAAGGACTCTCAAGAGTCTTCTCCAATACCACAGTTCAAAAGCATCAATTCTTCGGCACTCAGCTTTCTTCACAGTCCAACTCTCACATCTAATACATGACCACTGGAAAAACCATAGCCTTGACTAGACAGACCTTTGTTGGCCAAGTAATGTCTCTGCTTTTCAATATGCTATCTAGGTTGGTCATAACTTTCCTTCCAAGGAGTAAGTGTCTTTTAATTTCATGGCTGCAGTCACCATGCAGTGATTTTGGAGCCCCCCAAAATAAAGTTTGACACTGTTTCCACTGTTTCCCCATCTATCTGCCATGAAGTGATGGAACCAGATGCCATGATCTTGTTTTTAAATACCTATGTATTTCTAGGGGCAAAGGAATTAGTAACTGATCTACCAAATTTTAAATAAAATTCCTTAGAATGATCAGAAAATAGCACAGTTCCGTAAGTATTCATTTATACACATAAAACTAAGGTATGATTTAGTTTTGATTAATTACAGTACCATGCTTTCTAGCCTCTTAGCTTCAGAGAATTTAAGTAACTTGCCCAATAGAACACAGTGAAGCAAATGCTAGACACATGTTTGGAATCTATCTCAGTTACAAGACTCATACTCTGATCACATAACTGTGTTTCCCTAAATTGACTAAATAAGTTCCTCTGTTCATGGAATTTACACTTACTTTCCTCCCCCCTCCGGGAATGTAATATTTAAAAGAAAGGAATGCCTATCTAATGTTTAGCTTCAGATACTGGATTATTTGGATATGGCTGGAGGTTTACAGGTCCAGTTTCCATTTAATCACACATACACATAGCTGCCTATTCTGATAGAACATTCTTTACAACACTAAATACAAGGCACTGAAGTGTACTTTAAAGCACATATAATTAAAAATTAAATGAACTCACTTGTTTAAGGACCCAGAAACATTGTAAATTCCTTCTGAGCCCCTGGTCAACCTCTAACTTAAATAAATACGAATGACATGGAAGTTGCATTCCTCTCAGGGGTTCTTTCTGGAATAATTTCAGGTCTGCTTTATGTATACTAAGGAAGCTGTCAGTTTATCAGATCTTCAAACACATTGTCAACTCTACAGGGAGAATCTTTGGCAAATCAGAAACTGTTCACTTAAATGCATTGAATCCTTCCCCCCCACACACTCCCCCCACCCCAACACTTTTTCAATACAAAAGCTTCATTCCCTGTAACAGTTTTCTTGTTATTTGGAAGCTTTGCTACTTTTTATAATTGAGTTGCAGGGAATGTAGCTATGATAAAGACATTGCAGAGAGTTTTATGTCTATACCACCAAATGGAATAAATCAATTCATTGAGCATATGGCTTATTAGGCTTAAATAGCCTCTTTTCCAAGACGATTCAGAGCACCATATTTTGAAAGATAAGGTAGTGGGTTGTTGTTTTTGGATATTTGCCTTCATAAAGACAGGCCATCTGTCCCAACAAGTGAAAAGAGTCGAATGCTTTGATTGCTATTTTCCTAATCAAGACTAATTCTAGCATATTTTACTGTACTGATTAACCAGATCTGACATTAGATCTTGGAGATGTTTGCTAGTACCATCACTGAAAGAATTTCATGCTGTCTACAAATATTTCTACACACTCCATGCTAAAAATGTAGGAATTTTATTTTCTGAGAGTAGAGATAAATAATGCTAAAACAATGTAGTCATATCATCATGAAACCATAGAAGCATAGAATTTATACTTTCTAAACAGGGGAATGAAATTAATATTAATTACAAAGTTCTACTGACTCAAATTATTTTTTGATACTTTCCTTGTGACCTAATTCTACTAACATTTAAAAAAAAAAACTCAGAAAAGCAGAGGGATTTCAAAACTACATGAAAATTCTGCTATGTGGTATCATCATTAAGTGTTAGCGATTCCATCAAGTATCACTCATATAACTGAAAAAAACTTGAATAACAAAAACGGCATTAGCACATTTAACTTCCCAATATACATACAATTTTACTTAAAAATGCTTTCTCTGTATGGTGGTGGTGGCGGCGGCGCTCGGTTGTATCCTGCTCTTCGCCACCCTATGGACAGCAGTCCTCCAGGCTCCTCTGACTATGGAATTTTGCCAGCAGGAGTACTGGAGTGGGTTGCCATTTCCTCCTCCAGGGAGTCTTCCAGGGGGTCTAATCTGCATCTCTTGATTCTCAGGCACTGGCGGGCAGATTCTTTACCACTGAGCCACCTGGGAAACACTTTCTTTGTATAAAGGAATCATATTCTTATTATTTAACAAATCAGAAAAACAGAATATGTACAAAACCACCCATAATCCTATTGTGCGTGCACACCATTGTTAGTATTTTTGAGCACATGCTTCTGGTCTGCTTTCTATGTGAGTTTATCTTTTTTTTTTTTTTTTAAAGCTTAATTGGTTCTATAATGTGCATGCCAATTTTTAGACTGCTTATTAACTTAACAATAGATGGGTGAACACTTCTCTATGTTATTAAAATTTCACAATCACTTTTGAAATTGCCCCTTCAGGATATGGAAGTTTCTTGTACCATTTTTGCAACTTTTCTATAAGTTTCTCCACTTCATTATGTTTAAATATTCCCATCACCTTTTCTTGAGCACTAAAAGCTGAGCAAAACAAATTCCTGTCTTAATTAGCAAACATCTCTTTTTACCACATTGAATCACTAATTATTCCTTGTAATATGAATAAACCTTTTAAAAATAGAATTCTTACTACTTATATCTTTTCAAATGACATCTCTGAAACTTTTCCTATATAGCTAGACTTGAGTTCATGTTTGTGAAGGACATGATCATTAAAACACTCCCCAAATGCCTTCTGAATAAGGCTGTTTTTTAAGTTTTATTCAGTGAGGTGATTTTATTACATTAAGTGACAGCAGCCTCCATTAAAAAACACTTGCAAACATGTTTGTTTGTAATTATATACACATTAGATTTGGGGGAAAATACACAGAAAGCACACAGGTGTAAAATACTCTTTCTGACAGATACCTAGCCCCGGAGTACGTACTTTAGCACATCTCTAACACACTCAATAAGCTTGCTATTATTAACTAAAGACTGCATTTCAAGTACATTATGGCATCACTTGAAGTAATAGCAACTGAAATGTATCTACTTAATGGAATCGATCTTTCATAAAGACAGCAGTAAAGTATTATCAGAAGTCACTTATTGAACTTTATTCTCAATGATATAATAAAAAGTAGCATGTCAGGAATAAAAATGTCATTTATCACCTGAATCTCTGGCACCTCAGAAATGTTCTCAAGAAGTAGGGGCATTCCTTGAGAAACACAATGAAAGTAAGGAATACTCTTCTGCTAAAGCTTCTTGTCAAAGATCCCAGATTCATTCATACTCAAACACTAAAGTCACACAGAGATAGATTCTTGAGAAAGGGCAATGTTTATTGCATTTCTTTTTTCCAAGTCAACTCCTTAACTCCTCCAGTTTCAAGATTCCCCATGATTTTGAGAGGTGGAAGTATTTGAGAAATTTTGCTTTGATGGAGACTCAACATTTTCTTGACCATGTTTTTTCATTTTTTTTTCCTCTACTCTGTGCTTGGCTTTCTTTTCTTTTTCCTTTCATTTTTGCAAATTAAGTTTTATTTAGGGCAAAATGAGGACTGCAGACTGGGAAACAGCACCTCAGAGAGTTCTGAGGAACTGCTCCAAAGAGGCAGTGGGGAAGATCAATATGTAAGATTCTGGTTTGGGTCTATGGCATACCACCTTGAATGTGGCTGATCTCATCTGTGCTTGGTTTTTAAGGTAAATACTAGATTTGACATCTTTAATTGAACCAAGAAATCTCAGTGAGCCACAATGGAATTAAGGGAATGCAACGAAGTTTAGGGGTTTCTCCAGAGGCGGAAAGAAAAAGGTTTGGTAAAGTCTGATTCTTTGTATGAACTTCCCACTTGCCGAACTTCAGTATTTAATGGGGATGGATTCTCTTCTCAGGAGGAACGTCTGTTTCTATGGAAGTTGATTAAACGGCCTGTGGACCAATAGCTGTGGCTTGTGCTTTTGTTTGTCCTACAAGTGATTTTATTTCATTGAATTTAATCAGTTCAAATACTAAGTGACTTCACAACTTTAAAAAAATTACTTTTTTAAAAAAATTTTGAATATAGTTGATTTACAATGTTGTGTTAGATTCTGCTACACAGCAAAGTGAATCAGCTATACGTATACATATCTCCCCATTTCTTGGATTTCTTCCCCATTTAGGTCACAACAGAGCATTGAGTCGAGTTCCCTGGGCAGCACAGTAGGTTCTCATTAGTTATCTATTTTATACACAGTTGTGTGTTTATGTGGGTGGACCTGGAGACTGTCATACAGAGTGAAGTGAGTCAGAAAGAGAAAAGCAAATATCATATACTAATGTGTATATGAGGAATCTAGAAAAATGGTATGGATGAATTTATTTGCAAAGTAGAAAGAGAGATACAAACATAGAGAACAAACATATGCCACCAAGAGGGAAGAGGGGGTGGGATGGATCACGAGAATTCACAACTTATAAGAAATACTGATTTCTGATTTTATTTGGAAAACCAGAAGATCTGGAAAAATTAGATGCTGATGTCAAGGTGGCAACAACCAACCAGAGCAAGGTGCATCTCTTTAACTTGACACATGTGCTGGCCCTCTTAGTTCCCACCACAGGCAAAACACATACACTTAGACCTCTAACCACCCAACACCCAGCCATGTATATCACCTACCTTGTTCCTATGGCATTTGAATTTGAGACCACTGTTTTCAAATACCCTATATCTCTACAAACCAGTTACCACCCACCATCACTGTAATAGCAACGTTCCTATACAGTGACAAGACTCCTAGAAAAGAAGATGACCTTGAACGTCTCTGAAGCAAAGGCGAAGCACGTGGTATCCTTCAAATGTGTACAGAATTAACTTACCCTCATTTCTTTTGCTTGCTTATTTGCATTCAGTGTTTATCAAATGAATTGCTAGTGTGTGTTTTCTTTGAATGTTTAATTACTATTGTAAACAAACACCTTATTTTTTATTAAATGATTAATGAAGAATTACATTTACCCTGCATCAGGAAATGCTGAATTCTGTCCACTACCAAGTGTCCATGTGGCTCAGTGGCCTGGGAATTAAACTAACAATACCATGGTGTGGACAGATGCTAAAATTATAACCTAAGCTAGGTAGGTACTTTCAAAGTTATAGGAACAACTCATTCCCCAAGGAGGTCATAGGATGCAGAAAATGAAATAAAGAACTAGAAGCCAAAAGGGTCTAGGTTATAATCTTGCTTCAGTACTTTTAAAATTTTTATCAGTGTATAATTGCCTTACAACGTTGTGTTGGTTTCTGCTGTACAGTGTGAATCAACCATATGTAAACACACGGCCCCTCCCTCTTGAGCCACCCTCCTAACCCTTCATCCCACCCCCTAGGTCACTACAGAGCTTCAAGCTGAGCCCCCTGTGCTATACTGCAGCTTCCTAGCGCTGTCTATTTCACACCTGACAGTGTGTATATGTCACACCTAATCCCCCAATTCACCCCCTCCCATGTCCACACAGCTTCATGTCTCTACATCTGCATCTCTATTCCTGCCCTGGAACTACTGTATGATCTTAGATAAGACATCTTTCTTGTAGGACAGTCAGTTTCCTCATCTGTAAAGTACTTTCTGTTCACAGAGTTATGTGAGCAAAACGTTGTGCTCTTTATAAAAGACACTGTGTGAACCATAAATCAAGGAATAATATTGATGGTAATTGTCTTAAAAATCCAACTGATAAAGCAAGGATGGTGGTTTCCTGCTGATACCCATTCACATTTTCTATTTCAGGGATTTGACCAGGCTTTGAAATATTCAATCAATTCTACTTCAGCATAAGCAACTAAGCATGCAATTGCAAAAAATAATTGAGCTCTTTAAGTCCATCGATAATACTTAATTCTATGAATATTCATGTGGAGAATAATGCAATTTCCACAGGCTGCCTAATGTCAGGCTATAAAGAGGGATAAGCTGATTTTGATTCGGAAACGAAAGCAAACCCATCATTAAACATCCTGGATGAGAACTGACAAGGTGAATTACTACACACTCTAAGCAAACTTTACAAGTAAGTTTAATTAAACAAGTCTATTCGTTCTTTGCAACCTCATTTAGACGTGTTTATTTAGGTATGGCATTTCTACTTAAAGACTTGGTGAGCCACTATCTTTGACTCAATTACTAAAGAAACTCTTGGCAGACTCTCAGACTTCTCTGAAGGGTCCTATTTGTATCCTGCATACTCTTCTGGTTGAAATTCAAATGAGAAAGTTTTGACATCACATGAAAAACAGCACTTTAAATTTAAAGAGGTAAAAAGGCTTAGTTCTTAGGTTTCTGAAATCCTGGATTACCAGGTGAATCCAGGACATTACCTGTTCCTCATCAGATGATCCTGTGAAATGGGAAGAACTGTGCTAGTTCCACTTTGGGGCAGGTTGTTGGCATTGATTTAGTTTTTCTTTTTTTAATTGCCCTATATTAAACCTAGATAGCATATTGAAAAGCAGAGACATTACTTTGCCAACAAAGGTCCATCTAGTCAAGGCTATGGTTTTTCCAGTAGTCATGTATGGATGTGAGAGTTGGACTGTGAAGAAGGCTGAGCACCGAAGAATTGATGCTTTTGAACTGTGGTGTTGGAGAAGACTCTTGAGAGTCCCTTGGACTGCAAGGAGATTCAACCAGTCCATTCTAAAGGAGATCAGCCCTGGGTGTTCTTTGGAAGAAATGATGCTAAAGCTGAAACTCCAGTACTTTGGCCACCTCATGCGAAGAGTTGACTCATTGGAAAATACTTTGATGCTGGGAGGGATTGGGGGCAGGAGGAGAAGGGGACGACAGAGGATGAGATGGCTGGATGACATCACCGACTCAATGGACATGAGTTTGAGTGAACTCCGGGAGTTGGTGATGGACAGGGAGGCCTGGCGTGCTGTGATTCATGGGATCGCAAAGAGTTGGATATGACTAAGCGACTGAACTGAACTGAACTGAAGGTGAAAGTCTTTAAGGTTTAACACCTGGCACTAAAGGGTGAGACTAGTTAGCAAAAGATGAGCAGAAACAACTCTCATGGATCTTTGCTGAGCCTTTCACGGAGCACACTGTCAATACCAGGAGGTGTCTCTGGAGTCTTCACTCGCTTGGTTTAAAATAGAGTGTATTAGCCTGGCATTATTCAAGTTACTTTTATATAAAACATAATATCTCTATGGGAAAGCTCATATTATATGATACCTATTTAAGAAATGGAAAATTGTTCAATGGTTATCTCATTTAATCCACACACCAAGCCAAAGGGATGGCGTAGGATGCTTAGTTGTATAAAACGAGAAAATAAAGGGCCATAAGTCTATGTAACTTGACCATGGTCCCACAGCTAGTCAGTGTCATACCATTCAGAAGTCACACACAACACCAAGGTCAACAATCACTAGAGCAGCCCCAAAGTCGAAATCACACAAATCTTAATCAACTTATAAACAAACATGGTATTTTCATAAATGGAATATTATTCATCAATAATAAGGAATGTTACACTGATATAAGGTATAATATGGGCAAGCAAACTTTAAGAACAAGATGCTAAGTGACAGAAGCTAGTCAAAATGACCATGTATGACATGATTCCATTTAGATGCAATGTTCAGAATAGATAAACTCACAGGGACAAGACAGACTGATGTTTGCATACGCTGGTGGCTCAGGGGGACTGGGCAGACTAGGGAGTGACTGGTTAAAGATACTCAGTTTCTCTGTGGTGTCCTAACAATGTTCTAAAATTGATGGTGCTGATGGTGGCCCAACTCTGTGAATATACCAGAAACCAGAGAATTGCATACTTTAAATGGGTGAATGTATGCTATGTGAATTACACCTCAAGAACGCTGTTACTAAAAAATAACTTATAGGAGAAACTTGGAGAAGCACAGGCAATCTCTCAAGGGCATCAAGAAGTGGAAGGATAGAATCAACACTCCCAGAGATGGTCGTTACCGATTTCTACAGTCAGCAGCACTGGTTTTGCTTTCACTGGAGAATGTGGCAAAAATATAGTTTTTCCTGCAAGAGCAATTGTGACAAACTTCCTAGGGAGTCGCTTCCGGCCTTACTGACAAAAATGGTAAAAGGGCTTCCTTCCTTCAAAGGTTTCTCTCTCTTGAAGGGGCTCCATCAGAGCTTTCTCATTTTCAAGAGCTTAAACTCGCCTTGCTTTCACTTAAGGCCCAAGTGATAGTCAATCCTAACATTTGATGTAGGAATCCTGCCTTCACCGTAAGGATAGGACCTTCTGATCTTTCCCGATGCTGATGGACAGTCGGTGATTTTGTATAACCCTGAATCACCATCATTAGTGCCTTCTCAGGGAAATGCACCAGGAAATTCCCCAGTTGCAGAGGCCTTTCATCTCTCCTCCTGCCTGTTAAACACAGTGGTACCCGTCTCTCTGCTACCCCTCTCTGCTACTCATGTTCAAGTTCAATGATTTTCTCTTGGCCTACAGACCAGAGGAGAGGCAGAGATGGCCTTCTTTGAGATTCAAATTGCTTTAAAATTTCGTGCCATTTCCTTCATGAAAGGTAAGTAATGGAGGGAGGTAATTTCACAATTCTCCATGAAACCATTTTTTTTAAGTAGAGGGAAACTGGTGGTGAGGGCATTGTGTTTCACATGCTTTAACATGTGTAGCTGTTTCTGTGTGTTTCCCTTAAAAATGAAAAGAAAAAATCTTCTGATGATAAGAAAACGACTTTTTAAGAAATAGTAGTAGGATCATGGTATAAACAACCTCTGCCAAGGATGGAAGGAGGTTCATATTATGTCTATACCAAATTCAAAGTCACCACCAAGTTTCTGGGTTATTCCCTAGTGAAAGTTTGTACATCTTTATAATGCCTTCAGAATAATTTATCACATAGTAAAGATTTTAAAAAATCATTATTCTTTTGATCTAAAAATCCTTGTACTTCAACTTTAATATGTTCTTTTCTGAAGAAGTTTCCACGTATACTTTACTCCTCGGAGAAATCAACACTAGAGCACTCAAGCAAGGTTTTAGAATCTTCCAATTTCATTTAAAAGAAACTTCTTGGGTTTTGTTGTTGTTGTTTTGTCTATCCACCATGACACATACTTTTGGGTCTAAAATGTGAAGCCCTCTGAAACATAAGTTGGTGAGTTCATTAGAAGGGAGATTCAGATATTCAAACTAATGGTTAAAAGCTAGTTTAATATTTAGAATTACTTCTTCCCTATGGCAGATACATTAGCACAGAATCAGTAAGCTAAGAAGAACATTGATTTTTGTTTCTGTCTTTAGGCTGCTTTAAACTGTATTTTTTTGTTTTTTTCACAACCAAGTATCAAGGGTGGCAGACATTTCGGTTTAGTTCAGCATCCCCAAGAAGCATCTTTGTGAAAGCAGTGGGACGCCAACCAAAAACGGTAGTATTATTCTCTCAATATCAAAGATATTTTATTCAAAACTAACACTCATGCATACATGCACATGCACACACGTAAAATATATATAAGCTGATAATCCTTCTTTGAGGACAGGAACTATAAACGTAATCAAATCCATTCTCCCTTGTAAAGGGTTTACCTCAAATCCATCGGAAGCTGCCCAATTTGGAGCTTTTAGTTCTTCCTGTGTATTAGCTTTAAGGAAATGTTTCTCTGATCAGGCTCTCAGAGGACCACAGAGACCAAAATTAACTGCAAAGATCCTATCGAGCCCGATCTTCCTGCATCACTGTATCACCTGAGCATGGTCACCCAAGGGTGGATTAGGTGACAAGGCTGCCTGGCTCAGAGTTCTGATACTGTTGGCTCTGAAGTTGGCTCTTCAAATCCCTTCTAATAAGCTATAGAGCAAGTTTTATTTGAAAAAAAAATTCTATTAGGAGAATAAAAGGCATTAAAACTAGTAATGGCTATTTATTGAGTGTTTACTATGTACTAGGAACTGTGGCATGCCTTGGGCTTATAGTGTTTCCCATTGTTACACTGGAGACTTCCCTGATAGCGCATGTTGGGGAGAGAAGAGAGGAAGAAGTATTCATGTTTCAGGGAGAGTGCCGATGGGAGATTTGAATCTGCTCATACGTCAGGCAAGCCATTTCCCCTCCCCACTTACATATGTGTGTCTCCATACACTTAATATGTCCAGGTCTGATACATGTTCACGTGATTATGCTCTGGGTATCACTGTAAGCATTAAGCTTTCATACTTACTTGTCACAGTATAGGGCTGCATGCAAAAAACCATGCCTTCTCTACGTTAGAGCCAGCTTAAGGGATTTTCCAGGGATGACTGTTTCTATATATGATTCCTATTTTATCTCATTTTTGAGTATTGAACTAGGGAAGTTGCAATGCTCCTATAAGGCACTAGCTTACATAATCCTCAGGACAACCTTTTAGAATGAGTGTTTATACCCTCTTTTGTTACTTTACAAAAGAGAAAACCAGAAAGCTTAAGAAATTGGCTGATTACCTAGCTTTCAAATGAGCAAACTGGGGTTCTGACTCAGGTCTGTCGGAATCTACAACCTAGGTAACTGCTGCTGCTTCTTTTTTTTTTTAAAAAAAAAAAAAAGGTACTGCCAAGTTTGTGTTATTTTAAAAGGATTACTAAAAAGCTTTTAAAAATGACATGTTCTATTGAAGAAAATTTTTTGAAAAAAAGAGGGAGGAGTGGTTGATTCCGCATTTTCTGGAGGGTGAGCAGAGTCCAGCCTCTAGAGAGTTCTATGCCTCTACACCTTAGTTTCTCTTCCACTGCCAGGCAAATGACAAAAAGAAGCCAAAGTTACAGATGAAAACACTCAAAACTAATTAACTTACTAGAACAAAAACTAATTTTTCAGCGATTTTTATGCCACTTGTCAAAATCTGGAATACCAGAGTTCTGGTAGGAAGATTTGTCCCCACATCTAAATCTGGAAAGTTGGGGTCTTCTTAGAAAAAAGATTTGTGATTAGGTTTTAAATGGATTACAGAAGTCTATCTATAGTTCTGAATATGGTGCAACTTGTGAATAACTGCATAACTCCAGATCAGAGATCAGTGGCTTTGATTGAAATGCACTGATTCAGCTTGCAGAGAAGCTACATTTTTCGGTTAAACATTTTAGCCTTTTATTCAGAACATTTTATACTCTTTTTTTTTAAATTAAAGACTTCTTGTTTTATAATCATGCCCCAAATGTTATATAAATTATGAGACACTTACTAACGACCAATGATTCTCAGCAAATGTAATTCGTTGAGTTCTAATTTGAGTCATTCCATGCATCTGGCCCTCTCCCTAAGTATCCTTGCTCTCAACCAAGGTCCTCTTGGACAGAATATGATGAAAATTATTGCCATTGAGCATCACTCCTTTGGACTGAAAACTATAAAATACAGCAAGAGGCATGGTTAAATCATTTACTGTATAAAAAACATTAGTAGAGGGAATACAAGGTCTTTACAGATGTACGGGATGTTATGCCTGCTCTCTGCTTTCATTTTCTTTCTACCCTCCTCTCTATTAGCCATTTTAATCAAGCACCTGCAACTGCCTCACTTCAGAATGCTCCATCAAATGTTATCAATGTCAAACCCAAAGGCCTCTCCTCATCCTTCATCCTAATTAAACACTTTGGCATCACTGACCTTGCTCTTCTTGGTAATCTCCACTTCTAAGAGGAGAACAAACTTACCCCCTCTTTTCTCTGAGCATCCTTTCTCCAATGACTGTGCAGATTCATTGTCCTTGGACTGTCCTTTAAAAAAGGGTATTTCTAGGACCCTGTCCTTGGTCCTGATCATTGGACAGCCCCACCCCAGGCATCCCACCGTTGAGATGGCCCCATTTTTAACCCACGGGTGAGAGTGTCTCTATCCCCAGGTTAACACTCTGCTTATCTTCACTAAGGCATTTCCAAATATCTATTTAATAGCTTAATACAAAAATCCAAGGAAGTCTATACTCAATATTTTCCAAAACTGAACTTGTTTCCCTGCCAGATGTTCTCCTCTTTCTTGTCTCTCTTTACTGACTTTCTTCTAACCTAGTCATCCTCGTGTCACCTTCTTGAATCTTCCTTCTCCCTAAGAACCCAGCCTTGCCCATGCTTGTCAGTTGCAAGCCATGTCAAGCTGCCTTTGAAACCTTCCTCCTCCCACATCACTTCCACTGCCCCAGATGGGACCATTATGGACTCTTAGGGCTTCTAATTCCCCTTTCTAGTCCAAGCTCTCCTACACAATATAGACTCCATGTTTAGAATAATTTTTCTAAAATGCAAATCAAATCAAGTCACTCCTTTGTTTATAACCTTCAGCAGCCCCCACTAGCTTACATGGTAAAGTCAAAGCATTTTGCCATATAGTTCTAACTTTTTCCAAATCTGGCCCAGTGTGAACTTTCCCATCTTCCCTTTGTTCACTTCCAATTTCTCCCCTACCCCTGAGACATTGTTCTTTTCTCTATTATGAGATCGTTCTTTATTTCCCAACTATAACAACATAGTCACAGCTCTGGATTCTGTTGTAGCCTTGACACCAGATGTCATCTATTCTCTTTCCTACCTGGAACAATCTTCCTCTAGCTTCAAAGGCCAGCTCAAATAGTAACTCCTTTGTGTAACATTCGTCATGTAACAATAATGCATTACTGCCTAAATTAGACAGTAGGTACTGCATTAAGCCCATTTCAATATTTTACTCATTTACTTTCCACAACAAATCCATGGGTAGGTTTTTCCATTTTACCGATTAAAAAAAAAGAAAAAAAGAAAAACAACCTCAGGCTCAAAGAGATGAAGTTATTTTCCATGTCCCAAAGGGTAGGAAATGGCAGCACTGAGCTTTAAACATAGACAATCTCATTTCAAAGAAATGTGCTTAATTACTGTGCTGGTCTGCCTCCCATCTCCATTTTAGGTCTCTCTTTCTGCTAGGACGTGAGGTACTTGGGGGCAGGGATTATGTGAAATTTATCTTTGTGTTTCTGGTTCCCAGGGTGTAGTAGATATTCAACGAACATTTGATGACTTGTGTTCAGGATGGGTGATACTGCAGTGTTCCCCTGTAGTTAAAAGCCTTCTGCCTGGCACACTGTTATTGGTTTCCTTGAATATTTTGATCTCATCCCCACATCTCTTGCTCTGCTCCTCACTCTGCTCATCCTGGCTCAGTGTTGGTTTCAAACCCTTTCCCACTCCTTTTCTCACAGACTCTGTAAGTCTGAAATGGTTCCATCTCCATATTTACTGGATGAGACTCCTTAATTAATATTTAATTCCCTTGCCTTGCGGAACAAAATGAAGGCACAAATGAAATCACCTTTTAGAATCCCTTATTGATATACAAGGCAGCAGTCTCACTCATGGCAGGTTCCCAGAAAAGGGGGATGGAGAATCTGAATGCAAATGATCTAATCCCCATCATCTTTTCTGCAGGATCAATACAAGAACCGGGATTTACATTTCTGCCCAAGGACCGATAGCCATGAGTTAGGAAGAAGTCACCAGAAATCATGTTGAATCACTGGCATGTAACAAATCTATAAAAAGGTAGTCTAAATTTATTAAATATGGCAACCAAGAAAGTTATTTTTGAAACAGTAGTTCAAAAATAATCAGTACTATGCATGGAGTGTTTGCCATGTGTCTGGTACTTTGCTAACACCTTGGTATGCCCCATTTCATTTGCTAATAATAAGAATAATGAAGAGGTAGGCATTATCCCAATTTTACAGAAGACGACACAAAGGTTTTGAAAGCTTAGTGGTAAATTAGCACAGTCATTACAGCTGATAAAGGATAGAGCTAGGACTCAGAGCCTTGTCTGTTTGATTCTGTGATGCATGCACTTAGCCGTCACGCTACCCTGCCCCTAACATGTTCTCTCCATGACCTATGGACACCCAGTGAGAGTAGGTCTGTGGGCCTCAGTCATACTAGTTATGGCAGAGCTTGGACAAGAACCCGTGTTTCTGTACTTTTTCTCTTAAACCCTCCAGCCTCTCCCATTAATATATCATACCATTATTAACAGGCAACATGGAATGTATGTAGTTCTTGTATTTTCTTCAGAATATCCAGTGTTTCTTTTAACACAAGTAAATTGAAAGATGAACAAAGGTCATGGTCATGGGTACAGGCATAATCTTCCTAGGGGAAATTGTTGAATTATACCCACTTAATGGACTCAAAAGCAAGATAGAAAGTCATGTTTTAGCACCTACTTTCTTGATACCTATTTCCGGAAAGCAAAAAATAAAAGGTATAACAAGATCAAACTGTCATTGCTGCGCCTTCTAAGTACAGTCATTCCTCTTTCTTAACCTACTATTTCAGCAGGGACACTATTCTGTGCCATATTATACAGTACATACATATATTTTAGAAGGTATGGAATGATCTTCCTATTAACTTTTTCCACTTCTAGCTCACTGGTTTCTTAACTGACTGAGTTATACCTCTTCAAAATGAGAAGTATCAGTTTTATATTGAACCATGAACACACATATACTCAAGCTAAGCTAGATTCTTAATCAACAAAACCTGTCTTTCCTGGGTTCCATGCTTTGTCCTGGGTTCCATACTTTGCTTTGTAAGATCAGATCAGATCAGATCAGTCGCTCAGTCGTGTCCGACTCTTTGCGACCCCATGAATCGCAGCACGCCAGACCTCCCTGTCCATCACCAACTCATGGAATTCACTGAGACTCACGTCCATCACGTCGGTGATGCCATCCAGCCATCTCATCCTCTGTCGTCCCCTTCTCCTCCTGCCCCCCATCCCTAGTGGACTGCAATTTTACCAGGCCAATATAGCCTAATCTTTCATCTTTTTGAGTTTGCCTTTCTATTGTTCTTTCTGTTTCCTTCTTACCTTCTTTCCTACTCTTCTTATCACAGTTTTGTGACTCATCTGACAAACGGTGTGCAAGACAATATAGAAACAAGTATGAATAAGATGTAAGATGTCCCTGTCATCAGATGTCTTACAGTGTTAAATTCCTATTAGAAAATGATTCTTCCTTTTTTATACTTGAATAGGAAATATTATAAAGGATCTGTCTCCTCCTCCCTCCCAAGGACAACCATTTCCTTATCATAAGGCATGATTCCATGTTTTCTCCAGCTTTGCCAAGGGATTACTGCTTTAAATGAGAGAAACAGACTGAGGATATTTCTTCAGGAACAATAGTGAGCCTGCACACCAGGATTAATCCACACCCCTCCTAGTTTTTCTAATCCATTCACCAGAGGTTAGAATCCACAGGTTCCATAGATCCCTCTTTCCTTATCACTTAAAACCCAAAGCTTTGCCTTCACTCTCCATCTTAAATCCTTAGTATGTACTTTATCACTGAAAAAATTCTCAACCATATTTCCAAATGCACATTTCACATTGTTGCTCCAATGAAAATCCTCCTCTTCCTAGGATTTTCCTCCTGTCAGACTGCTCAAGTGGTAGCAGTTTTTCCTCCCTGTGCCTTCAAATTACTGGGACTGAAGATGCAAAAAAGGGGTATCTTACTGTCACTGGTAGACTATGCTCCCTCAGTGCTCTGTATATATTCTCAATTTTGAGTCTCTTGTCATCTGGTTATAACATGCATTGCCTCTCATTCACTGATACTATATCTCCTTGTTGTCATTCCTCCTTCTTTTTGGATAATTTTAATGCCCAGCTCTCTATCACTTACTTAGTACTCCTGTCTCCAGTGGAGGTTATTCCAGAAACAAACTGGTGATTCTTCCTATACTTTAACTTCTGTTTATGTGAACTTATCTTCTGTTTATGCCACTCTTCTTATCTTCATCCAGCTTCAGCTACTCATACTCATAGTCATATCTCATCATTTTTTATAACCCTCCCTTAATCTCAATTTCATGCAACTCACTTTCTATTAGTACTGCCTACTTCTGTAACTCAGTCTCTCTTATATCCTGACCCCATTAGTCTTTTGACACCCATCTGCCCCTCCAATCAATAGATTTTATGACCATCTATCACACCAAGATGTCCTCATTCTCATCCTTACTTAGCCTAACATTCATGGTATATCATTGTGATTATATTACTCCTTCTACTTGTTTTCCCCTCTATTGCTCGATGGTGCTTGGTACTGGCTTGGTAAAACTACAGCCTTAATTAAATCAAGCTCTACCTACTTTGTGCCTGGGCATGTTAGTAGAACATGGACAAGTACACACACACACACACGTGCACACTCAACAATGAAGAGAAGTAAATGATACTGCCTTCACTCTACTAGTAATTTCTTTTCATTTCTCTTCTTTAAAATATAACACCTCCATCTCCACCCTCTCTCTCAGCTGACAACCATATTTCATACATTACTGAGAAAACAAAAGCAAACAGTGCAGAAATTCTACAGAATTCCATCATATTTCTACCCATCTGTCATAACCTGCCCTCTCTTTTTACCATAGGTGAACTTCCCACCATCCTGTACTTGTGAAAGAGACCCCATTCTCTCTATCGTCAATGGATCTTTTCTTCTCCACTGGGTCATTCTCGCCCATTACATAAATATATAGTTCCTTCTTATTAGAAAAAAAAAAGAAAGAGTTCTCTTGACTCCCCTCCATAGAGTTTCAGCAGAACTCATGAAAATTATTGTTTCTATTTGTGTCTTTATTTCTTGTAACCCTGTTCTCTGTTAATGCTGCCACATTCAGTCTTTCATCATTTTCTGCTCCAAAATATGTTCCACTTCAGTTTCAGTAGGTTGAATTGACTATTTCAGTTAGGACAAAATCATACCTCCAGTTGCTCAAGCCAAAGCCTTGGCCTCACCTTTTTCTTTTCCATTTCCTTTTCCTTTACCTTCTCTTCTTTTTGTATTGTAGTGAGAATTGACAACATGTAATCTACCTTCCGAACAAAATTTTAAGTGTACAGGACACTACTCTTAACTATAAGCACCATGTTGCAGAGCAGATCTCTGAACTTACTCATCTCGCATAACTGAAATTTTATACCCAATTGAACAGCAACTTCCAGTTATCCCCAACTCCTAGGGGGCAACCACCATTCTATTTTTTGCTTCCATGAGTTTTACTACTTTAGATACTTGATATAAGTGAAATTATGAAGCATTTCATTGACCAAATGGTTCATTTGGGTCTTTCCTTAACATGTTATGGAAAACCTGAATGAACCATTTGGTCAACCCAATATTTGTCCTTCCAGGAATGGCTTATTGTACATATCACAATGTTCTTAAGGTCTGTCCATGTTGTCACATATGGCAGGATTTCCTTAGATTTTATGGCTGAATAATATTACACTGCATGTATATACTGTATTCTCTTTATCCATTCATCCAGAGGTGGGCATTTGATTGTTTCTATATTAGCCAATCATGAATAATGCTTCATTGAAGAAGAGGTGAATACATCTTTTCAAGATCCCAATTTTCATTCTTTTGAACAAACAACCAAAAGTGGATTGCAGCATCATATGGCAATACCATCTTTAATTATTTGAGAAAATGTCATGTTGCTTTCTATAGAGGTTACACCGTTTATATTCCCAACAATACTGTACAAAAGTGCCAAATTCTCCGTATGTTTACCAATACTTTTTGTCCTTTTTAAAACACATCTTGATCATTTTAACAGGTGCAAGATAATCTCTCTTTATGATTTTGATCTGCACTTCATTATTAGTGATGTTGAGCACCTTTTCATATATGTCTTGGTCATCTGAATATATTCTTCGGAGAAACCAAAAGCTTTTCTTCTAAGATTAGAAACAAAGCAAAAATGCCCACTTCCACCACTTCTGTCTTACCTATTACTGAAAGTGGGAGACAGAGCAGTTAGCAAGAAAAAGAAACAAAGGAATGTAGGATGAAAAGGTAGAAGCAAAATGATCTGTCAATGATATGACCTTATATGTAGAAAATCTTAAAGACTCTATAAAAAACAGGTATAAATTAAAAATGAACTCAGTAACATTGTAGGGCACAAAATCAGCTTATAAAACCAGTTGCATTTCTGTACACCAACAGCAAGCAATTTGAAAAAAGAAATTAAGTAATTACATTTATAATGACATCAAAAAGAGTAAAATACCCAGGGATTAAAAAGGAGGTAAAAGACTTGTATGCTGAAAACTATAAGATTGTGATGAAAGAATTGAAGGAAGACACAAATAGCAATACAGTTCCCGTTCATGGACTGAGACTTAATATTGTTAAAATGTCCGTATTACCCAAAGCAATATGCAAGCTTAATATAGTCACACTCAAAAATTCCAATGACTTTATTTTTTTTATAAAAATAGAAGAAACAATCCTAAAATTCATATGGAACCACAAAGGACACCAAACAGCCAAAGCTATCCTGAGAAAAAGAACAAAGCTGAAGGTATCACATTTCCTGATTTCAAAATACATTATAAAGCTACAGCAATTAAAACAGCATGATACTTGTATAAAGACAGCCATATCGACACATGGGCCAGAACAGAGAACCCAGAAATAAACTTATCAAATACCATCAACTGATCTTTGACAACACTGCCAAAAATACACAATGGGGGAAGTATATTTCTTCAACAAATAATGTTGGGTAAAATTCAACAAAATACACAAAATGCAACTCAAAATCTTAAAGATATAAAGACAAGATCTGAAACTGTAAAATCACTAGAAGAAAACAAAAGAAAACATCATGACATTAGTATCTGCAAATATTTCTTAACTTTGATATGAAAAGCACAGGCAGCAAAAGCTAAACTAGACAAGTGAGACCATGACAAAGTCTATGAAACTAGACAAGGACTCCTGCATTGCAGGCAGACGCTTTACCATCTGAGCCACCAGGGAAGCCCAAGTGAGACTGTATCAAACTAAAAAACTTCTGCACAGCAAAAGAACTATGAACAGATTTAAAAACAACCTATGGAATGTGAGATAATATTTGCAAATCATATATCTGATAAGGGTTAATGTCTAAAATATACAAAGAACTCCTAGAACTCACTACACAAAAGACAGCTTAATTAGAAAATAGGCAAGGGACTTGAGAATCATCTGTGACACCTCTTTTTCAAAAACATATTGGTCAATATCCCTAGAAATACTGCTACCTTTACCTTCAAAATATTCTGAGAATCAGACTGTTTATCTCCATTGTCATTGATCCTAGACACTATCATCTCTTGTCTGGTTACTGTAATAATCTCCTAATGATCTCTCTACTCTTGCCTCATTCACTTTATTTTAAACATAATAGCCAAAGTGACGTTTTAAAATTGGAAGTCAGATAATGACATTCCTATGCTCAAGACTCAGCATGGATATGAATTTCCCTCAGAACAAAGACCACAATGTTTAAACTATCTATGATGCCCTACATTACCTAGCTCCACTTTTACCTCTCTATCCTTATGTCCTTTTACTCTTCCCAATTTGCATTCTGCTGCAATTACACTGACTTCCTTGAAGACACCAGGAATAATCCTGCATTAAAGTCTTTGCACTCTCTTCCATCTGCCTGGGATGCTACAGCCCCAGAAATCTGCATAGTCAATTCCATTTCACAGCTGATTTCCTTGTCTCCTTTAAGTTTTGTTTGTTTGAATATCAGCTTTTTAATAAAGCCTTTCTAGCACCCCAGACATACACCCATTTAATACTGCAAAACCACAAGCACATATAATACTTCCAACTATCTTTATTCTCCACTTTTCTTTTTTTCCTATAGTATTTATCACATTCTAGGATAGTTTTCTTCTTTCCTTCCTTCTTTCCTCTTCTTGTCTGTCTTCCCTCTGTCCCTTTCCCCCACTTGCTTTCCTTCCTTTCTTCTTCTCTCTATTCATTTAATTGTCTCTCAAGTAGAATTTGAGTTCCAAGAGGGTAGAAATCTTTTTCTAGAAATCTTGTTCATTGATATGTCCTAAGCATAATACACAATAGGTGGTCAATAAACATTATGAATAAAGTAAAAGTTGATAGTTAAACATTACTGTCACTCATTACTCTACATATTTTGAAATTATCCTGGAGACCAGTTAACCCATCATATGAGAAGCCCATCACATTTACTTATGTTCCTAGTCGAGTCCACTGTCCCTTTTAAAATTAATATATTTGTTTCTTTCTATGTAATGAGTAACTCATTGAGTTTGTCTCCTTTGATTGGAATAGCAGAGTTATGGAGAGGAAAGAAAACGAGAATTTGGATTGAGATATTCTGCTGCCATGCTAAACTGGAAGCCTTCTGATTTAATGAAAATCAAAGAAGCATGAATGAATACGGAACTACTATCTGTAAGCCAGTATGTTTTCAGTCTCTTTTGAGTGATCCTTCTCCTCTGCCCAACATGTGCTATTCAGAGTTTGCTCCTGGCTCTTTCTTCTTCCTTCTCTGCTTTCTCCTTGTGTGAGCTCCTCCATGGATGTAAAGAGATGACTGTCATGCTGTTGAATTTCAAACTGAGGTCTCCAGTTTGGCACTCCCCTCTAAGTTTCATTTTTTAATAATTATATCACACAGAATTATCTTTCTATTTGGATGTCTTATGTTACTTAACAATGTCCAAAATGAAACTCTGTTTCAGCACCCCCAATCCCATCCTTTCCAAATATCCCCCATCTTAGTAATCAGGAATTCCTTCAATCACTAAAGTCAGCAATTCTCGATAGCTCTATTTTCATCAGCACCTACATTCAAACCAGTGTCAAGTTCTATATATTCTAGTTCCAAAGTGCATCTCAAATCATTTACTTCTCTTAATGAGGTCTACACCATTTCCCCTTAGTTCCAAAACAAATGGATAAATACAACGCTAAAGAATTCAAAGGAGCAGAAATTCATTTATAGTTAAAGAGACCAAAATAGTTTCACAAAGGACTTGGCATCTTAAATGATTCTTTGATGATGTACAGAAAGGTGACAGATGTGCAGGTTTGGGGATAACTGAGAGCAAAGGGAACAGGACAAACACGGCTCTGGAGGAAACTGTATGCGCTGGAAAACAGTAAGAGTCCAGTTGGGCTGGAGCTGAAAATATATTTAGAGAAGTGGAGCAAGGGCTAAGAACGTAACATTGGACTGTGTCGTGGAGGGCCTGAAATACCACAGAGGGACAGATTAAGTTGATTTGTATACTTCCTGCCTTCCCAACGTGCCTTGTTGTTTGTAGCCATAAATGTGTATCAGCGGAAGTGTATGACAGCCTGTATTCACTTAATTGTTTTGCAGTTCACTGGGGTCTTTTCCATTCTGAATATACTAGGGGATGTTCCAGAACACAGAACTTTTTCTACTCTTTTTTCCCTACAACATCAATTATTAAGCAACTCTCTATATTAGTAAAGCCATATGCTTATTATAACAGTAATTGCTTCCCCATGATTATTTTCAGAGTATTTCTTTATGTATGGAGATATTTATCTCACATGCAAAACTACCTATTTTGTGAAAACACCAATAGCTGGAATACCACTGTGTTTATGATTACTATCCTCATTGAATCAAAAGCACCAGAGATGGAGGAAGTTTTAAGAATATTTAATACATCATTTAGTTGATTCTATCTCCTCAAGGTGCCTTGCAGATTGTCTTAGCAGATGTGAATTTCCTTTCATCATGTGGAATGCAATTCTATCCTTGGTTTGTTATAAATTAACAATCTGAAATAAAAGTCCTACATTCTGAACAACAGCTGAAATATTCAATTAGAAAAAAAAAAATTCCTTAACTTACTCAGAGCTAACTTTTCTTCTTTGGTTAATGAAACTATTTAAAAATGGTTTTCCACCTCTCAAGCCTGATAGAGTAAGTGCATGTATGTGTGGGTGGGTATGTGTTGAGCTGGCCAAAAAGAGTGTTTTGTGTTTTTCTGTAACATTTTACAAATAACTTTGACTGAACTTTTGCCCAACCCAATATATATGTATTTCTATTTTATATATTTCTAATGTCTATTCTACAGAAACTAAGTCATATGATTTTGAGAATGTAGCCAAATGATTTTCACACCTGTAAATGAACCTTGTAAACCATCTGCAGAAATAACAAAGCACAACAAGACTTACTCTGGCATCACTATAGGCATTGTCAAAGTCAGTACAAACAGAAAAGTGAGAACAATTCTAACATCTTCTCATCTGGAGAGAATATTTAAATCAAGAATTAAGAAATACAAATAGACAATAAACACATGACTAGTTTCTCAGCCCCAGTATTCAAATAAATAAAAATATTTTCATTAATAAATAAAAAAAAATCAAGATAATTTTCAGGACTTCTAGGCACAATGTGTGTGTCAGGTCATGTGAACTGAGTCCTGGTGTGAGGGTAAACATTCCTCTAAAGTAATTGGTTGAAAAGGATGACCATTTTACATAACCATGTATGTACTCAATCTTCTAGGAATTTATTCTAGGAAAAGAGTTAGTGATATGCACAGGAATTTAGCTTCAAGGATTTTATTCATCATCCTATCCTTTATTGCTTCTAAAATAAGTTAAACACCCATTGAAAGAAAATAGAGGAAATGTCTCAGGTTACAAAAGTTCTATGGAAGCTTTAACTATTGCAGAAAATATTTACTGTCATAGGGAAAGTTTATAATAGATTTACTGGGGAAAAAGAAGCCCTGACACCAACTCTGTACAAATATTCACACTGCACACACATATATACACACAGCACACATACTGTAAAAATATGCACGAAAATATTAACCATGGTTATTTCTGGTGTCAAATTACAGGTGACTTTTATTCTTTTTCAAGCTTCTCTATATGTGTGTATGTGTGTGTGATATACGCACATAAGCATATTTTTACATATTTTAGACATACTTTGCATAAGTATGTAGTTTACACATGTGTATATTTATACACACATATACCTACCAGCTCAATATGCTACTGGAGAATAGTGGATAAATAACTCCAGAAAGATCGAAGAGATGGAGACAAAACAAAAACACCAACCAGCTGTGGATGCGACTGGTGATGGAAGTAAAGTTGGATACTGTAAAGAACAATATTGCATAGGAACCTGGAATGTTAGGTCCATGAATCAAGGCAAATTGGAAGTGGTCAAACAGGAGATGGCAAGAGTGAATATTGACATCTTAGGAATCAGTGAAATAAAATGGACAGGAATGGGCGAATTTAACTCAGATGACCATTGTATCTACTACTTTGGGCAAGAATCCCTTAGAAGAAATGGAGTAGCTATCATGGTCAACAAAAGAGACTGAAATGCAGTACTTGGATGCAATCTCAAAAACGACAGAATGATCTCTGTTCGTTTCCAAGCCAAACCATTCAATATCACAGTAATCCAAGTCTATGCCCCAACCACAAATGCTGAAGAAGCTGAAGTTGAATGGTTCTATGAAGACCTACAAGACCTTTTAGAACTAACACCCAAAACAGATGTCCTTTTCATTACAGGGGACTGGAATGCAAAAGTAGGAAGTCAAGAGATACCTGGAATAACAGGCAAATTTGGCCTTGGAGTACAGAATGAAGCAGGTGAAAGGCTAACAGTTTTGCCAAGAGAATGCATTGGTCATAGCAAACACCTTCTTCCAACAACCCAAGAGAAGACTCTACAAATCGACATCACCAGATGGTCAACTGAAATCAGACTGATTATATTCTTTGCAGCCAAAGATGGAGAAGCTATATAAAGTCAGCAAAAACAATACCAGTAGCTGACTATGGCTCAGATCATGAACTCTTTATTGCCAAATTCAGACTTAAACTGAAGACAGGGAAAACCACTAGACCATTCAGGTATGACCTAAATCAAATCCCTTATGATTATATAGTGGAAGTGACAAATAGATTCAAGGGATTAGATCTGATAGACAGAGTGCCTGAAGAACTATGACACAGGCTTGTGACATTGTACAGGAGACAGGGATCAAGACCATCCCCAAGAAAAAGAAATGCAAAAAGGCAAAATGGTTGTCTGAGGAGGCCTTACATATAGCTGAGAAAAGAAGAGAAGCTAAGGGCAAAGGAGAGAAGGAAAAATATTCCCATTTGAATGCAGAGTTCCAAAGAATAGCAAGGAGAGATAAGAAAGTCTTCCTCAGTGATCAATGCAAAGAGATAGAGGAAACAATAGAATGGGAAAGACTAGAGATCTCGTCAGGAAAACTAGAGATAGCAAGGGAATATTTCATGCAAAGATGGGCTCAATAAAGGACAGAAGTGGCATGGACTTAACAGAAGCAGAAGATATTAAAAAGAGGTGGCAAAAGTAGGCAGAAGGACTATACAGAAACAATCTTAACAACCCAGATAACCATGATGGTGTGATCACTCATCTAGAGCCAGACGTCCTGGAATGTGAAGTCAAGTGGGCCTCAGGAAGCATCACTCAGCAGCAGCAACAGGAGTGGAAAAGATCAGTTTCCATTCCAATCCCAAAGAAAGGCAATGTCAAAGAATGTTCAAACTACCACACAATTGCACTCATCTCACATGCTAGCAAAATAATGCTAAAACTTTCCAAGACAGGCATGAACAGTACAAGAACTGTGAACTTCCAGATGTTCAAGTTGGATTTAGAAAAGGCAGCAGAACCAGAGATTCAACTGCCAACATCCACAGGATTATTGAAAAAGCAAGAGTTCCAGAAAAACATCTACTTCTCCTTTATTGACTATGCCAAAGCCTTTGACTGTGTGGATCACAACAAACTGTGGAAAATTCTTCAAGAGATGAGAATACCAGACCATCTGACCTCCCTCCAGAGAAATCTGTATACAGGTCAAGAAGCAACAGCTAGAACTGTACATGGAACAACAGACTGGTTCCAAATTGGGAAAGCAGTATGCCAAGGCTGTATACTGTCACCTTGTTTATTTAACTTATATGCAGAGTACAGCATGTGAAATGCTGGGCTGGATGAAGTACAAGCTGGGATCAAGATGGCCAGGAGAAATATCAATACCTCAGGTATGCAGAGACATCACCCTTACGGTAGAAAGCAAAGAAAATCTAAAGAGCCTCTTGATGAAAGTGAAAAAGGAGAGTAAAAAGTTGGCTTAAAGCTCAACATTCAGAAAACTAATATCATGGCATCTGGTCCCATCACTTCATGGCAGATAGATGGGGAAATAATTGAAACAGTGAGAGATTTTATCTTCTGGGGCTCCAAAATCACTACAGCCATGAAATTAGAGGATGCTTGCTACTTGGAAGAAAAACTATGATAAACCTAGACAGCATATTAAAAAGCAGAGATATTACTTTGCCAACAAAGGTTCATCTAGTCAAAGCTATGTTTTTTTTCCAGCAGTCATGTGTGGATGTGAGAGTTGGAGTATAAAGACAGCTGAGCGCTGAAGAATTGATGCTTCTGAATTGTAGCGTTAGAAAAGACTCTTGAGAGTCCCTGTAAGGACTGTAAGGAAATCCAACCAGTCAATCCTAAAGGAAATCAACGCTGAATATTCATTGGAAGGACTGATGCTGAAGCTGAAACTCCAATACTTTGGCCACCTGATATGAAGAACTGACTCAGTGGAAAAGACCCTGATGCTGGGAAAGACTGAAGGCAGGAAGAGAAGGGGATGACAGAGGATGAGATGGTTGGATGGCATCACTGACTTGATGGACATGAGTTTGAGTGAACTCTGGGAGTTGGTGATGGATGGAGAAGCCTGGTGTGCTGCAGTCCATGGGGTAGCAAAGAGTTGGAGACAACCGAGTGACTGAACTGAACTGATATTTATATACATATGAGTTAATATGTTAATATTATATATATATTATATTTCACCTTGAACACTATAAAGAATTAACCAAAAATCGGCACTTTTGTTTGTCTTTTGTTTTTTAAAGCCTTTACTAGTACTAAAGAAAAAATGGTAGCATTAGGAGTCCATTTTCTTTTGAGGGTCCAGGTAGCTGAGACTCTTCAGAAAGCAACGAAGAGGGCAACACTGTGTATCAAATCCTAGGGCCCCTGTAAACATATTTACTCGTACTAAAAACATGTTCTTCCTAAGTACAATACCCACCTTAAAATGCTAGAAGAAGAACAAAATAAATTCCAAATAATAAGATGAGAGAATTATGAAATTAACTTTATAAAAAAATAATCTAGAGAAAACTATAAGGACAAATAGAAAGCTTAAAAGAAAAAAATAAATGAATCTCTTTAGAGCCTGATTGTTTTAAAAAAATGAAGATAAAAATATAAAAGATTAGGGATGAAAAGTGAAACAACACAGTTACAGAAGTCTGACAAATTACATGAAAATATGACTTCAGAAGAGCAACAAGAAATATAAAATATATTCAATATAGAAGCAGAAATAATCTTCAAGAAACTAATAATCAACGAGGAATAGTCCTAGCTAATCTTCACCTACAACACCCTAACTGTTCCTATACAAATAATATCATGACTTATATATAGCTATATTTGATGCTATTTTATTATTTAACCATGTGATTAAAAAATAATAAACACTGTATCTGGCTGATGTAATACTGTACTATATGTGTAAGCATAATAGACTGCTCTGTAAGGAACATCCAGTGTTCTCTATGAGATTCAATTTAGATGCTCTCAAATTTTAATATTTTAACTATAAATATTCAGTGTTCATATGCTAATGACAACTTAATTCTTCCTGTTGAAACGTCAAGAAGCAGGATTCTCTGTGGTCTAGAGATTTCTTGGGTCCTCCTACCTAAATTACAGCTCCTGTCTCTAATATCACTACTTCTAATTTTATTACCTTCCTGTCCAAACAATTTTTGTGTGCATATGTGTGTGTGCTTTAATTAGATGTTTCCTAAAATATTACATTTCCTACTCAAATAAACTTTTAATTGTTCTCTAATTCTTCTTAGTCAGAACACAGCTCAAAGCTCTTGGTCATTTGATTCCTATACCTCTATGTTTAGATATCTACTGCTTCCAGTGAAATCACCATGTTCCCATTAGTCTGGCTTTAGTTGGCATTTAGGGGAAGATAACATTCCTGAAAAATCATCATTATCCTTGCACCATTTCCTGTCCCCAACCATGACACACATTGCTTTTTGTTCATTTGGAGTATCTGTCATCTTATTCCCACTTATGCAAGCTCTAATCCTCATTTACTACCTAATTATTAATGAAACGATCCCCTTGAAGCTGCGCCTACTATACCTGACCATCAGCATACCATTGTAAGCTGATGCATACAATGTTTACATTCCATTTCTCTGTTGAGAAGAAACAGGGATTTCTATATAAATGTACAGTGATGCTTGCTTTCTTCAATGAACAGTGAAGTAAATATTGTTATCTATCCATAAAAGAACCGAAAGTTGACAGAAGGACTGAGAGAAGAAAATAGGAATTCTATTAAAAAAGAGTAAAGTATGATTGGTACGGATAATTCTGAATGACAAGAAAGACAATCTATTAGGCTGCCACAAGATAACTGGTTATCCAAGTATTCCCAGGCGAGACTGTTGCTTAGACTTCATCTCCTGGGAAACAGAACACCTAAAACAACAGTGATTTAACATACTGTTGTATACATGTATCAACATAAAAATTCTGAATACACTTCTAATATATACATTTCTGCATTTCTGTAATGTATCATATATGTGTGTGGGTGTGTGTAAATACACTAATATATCACATGCACTATAAAATATACTCAAAAATACAAGTTTTAAAGGATAAAAAGTACATTTAAATTAAACCTTCAATTTTGTTTTTGCAACCCAGTGAATCATGATGTTCAAATCACATTTTAAAATGTGATTCTCCTAATTTTAACATGAAGGTTGAGTCAAAGAATCAAGAAATTAGTTCATTGATGGGGTAATCATTTCTAGATGCAGGGTTGGGGGGGCTGAAGTCTTGAGGGAAGAAATCAGTTGTGGGAAGGGAGGAGAAACAGAGAAGAATATATCTTATGCTGCAAATAAATTAAGCTCCCCACCAAATCACATACTATTTCTTTGACAACTCAAACTGGTTCAGTGCCACCAAGAAGCAAGAGCTCATACATGGGAACTGAGTGAATGTGGACCCAGTAACATGCATTCCGATTTACATAGAAAAAATAGTATTCTTGGAACAGTGGCTTGAGGCCTTAAAGATGACCAACAGAGTTCAAATAAAAAAGAAGACCGGCCCATACCTTTCTCTCTCTTCTCTTTCTCCTAACACTATACACTAGAAAATATCTACAGGACTCATTCTGGCATTTTCACAAATGATCTTATGATAACAACTCCCTGGAACTGATCAATTTCTATTCCTTATGTTTCCTTCCTATTTCTCTCAATAACATCCCTCTCCTCAACTGAACTCCCCTCAGTGTACACACAACACAGACACATAAAGAGACAAGCACAGTTTTGTATAATGCTGAGCATCCAGCAGAGACTTAATTTTTTTTCAGAATGAAGCACAAGCTGGAATCAAGATTGCTGGGAGAAATATCAATAACCTCAGATATGCGGATGACACTACCCTTATAGCAGAAAGCAAAGGAAATCTAAAGAGACTCTTGAGAGTGAAAGAGGAGGGTGAAAAAGTTGGCTTAAAACACAATATTCAAAAAACTAAGATCATGGCATCTGGTCCCATCACTTCATGGCAAATGGATGGGGAAACCATGGAAACAGTGACAGACTTGTTGTTTTCTTGGGCCCCAAAATCACTGCAGATGGGGACTGCAGCCATGAAATTAAAAGACATTTGCTCCTTGGAAGAAAAGCTATGACCAACAGAGACATTATTTTGCCAACAAAGGTCTGTCTAGTCAGAGCTATGGTTTTTCCAGTAGTCATGTGTGGATGTGAGAGTTGGACACTAAAGAAAGCTGAGCACCGAAGATTTGATGCTTTTGAACTGTGGTGTTGGAGAAGACTCTTGAGAGTCCCTTGGACTGCAAGGAGATTCATCCAGTCTACCCTAAAAGAAATCAGTCCTGAATACTCATTGGAAGGACTGATGCTGAAGCTGAAACTCCAATACTTTGGCCACCTCATATGAAGAGTTGACTCATTGGAAAAAAACCCTCATGCTTGGAAAGATTGAGGGCAGGAGGAGAAGGGGATGACAGAGGATGAGATGGTGGGATGGCATCAGTGACTCGATGGACGTGAATTTGAGTAAGCTCCGGGAGTTGGTGATGGACAGGGAAGCCTGGTGTGCTGCAGTCAGTGGGGTCACAAAGGGTCAGACATGACTCGGTGACTGAACTGAACCCCTCCCCCACAAATTGATGTGTCTCCTCATCTGGGATTATTTAACTCACTTTTCGTTGATGCTGAATAAAATAGAACATAGTTTTATCAGCATCATATACTTCATGTGTATGAAAATATGCATTTTTAAGTAATGTGCATTACCTTCCAATTTTTATAAAAAATATATTTCAAGAATCCTATTGGATTAGTGAATGTATGACAGTGTATTTCCTGCATAAACTACACTATAAATAAATATTTTATGAATCATCTCTTCTTTATTGGAAACTTATAAACTATTTCTTCTTGTGCTCCACTCTCTCCATGTACATCCATGCCCTGCTTTCTTATGTTTAACACAAGTAGAAATGGTATTGCTTTAGTATTGATCTTTTCTACCCTCCTAATGCCAGTATAAACCTCTAGGAATGGAGACTCCAGTCAACTCAAATATTTCAATCCATTCCATTTGTAAACATGCTTGTATTTCAATTACCCTTTCTCTTTCACAAATAGCTTAAGGATACAAAGAGAACTGGGAGTACATTGTGCTGTGACTAAGAGTTGTCCCTGAGTAATACTTGGGTGTCCTGCTTATCCACTTGTAGACAATCGTGTCTAAGTTTGTGGAGCATCATTTCTGAATCACTTTTTCCCAACTCAGCATCATCCAACATTGCTCCCAGTCTTTCTCTCTTGAGGAGCTGGAGGTCCTCACATATCACTGTATTTTCCTTTTCTAGCCTTTATTATTTTTCACTTGATTGTAACAGACTCCATGAAGTACTTGCTTGATCAAAACTGAACATACCACAAAGTCATTTTCCTCCTCTTTGAATGGCTTCTGCCTGAAAAGCCTGGGTTTTCCTTAATCAGCTGAAGTAGCTAAAGTTTTTAAAATGGATTCTCCCTTCATTTATTTCCTGAAAGTCCATCTAGATACTTCTATATTAAAATAACTTAAATGTATGTGTTAAAATGAAAGATTCTGACTTTAACTTTTCAGTATTTCAGGGCATTTACTTCAGAAGAAATGAATTGTATATTACTCACGTTACCATCCCCCAGTCCACACAGTTACTTTATTAATTTCCAGACTAAACTGACTTTCACTTGATTTCATTTTATTGGAACCCCTGTAAACTGTTTTAGAAATTTGATAAAGCAAAATGAAACCTATCCTACAGATGAGCCAAACTTACAAAAAGCAGTTGACGTTACTATGCTAACACGTTAACTTAAGCTACAATGGCCGGTTCCTACTTTCATTCTACATTTTTATGAACTCTGATCTCCCTACAGTTTGTAACATAAGGTCAAGATTGGTCATTCGAGTGCCTACAAAGGCTAAATCAGAGAGGAGTTGCCTGGAGGGAGCCCAGGTGAGTGAGAAGACATGGGTTTAACAAGATCTGCTTTGGTTACTGCTTCTACGCCTGTTTGTCCGGAGGGAAACCTGGACAATGCTATTGGGTCTTGTACATTGAAGAGAAGCCAAAAATAAACATTTCTAATATGAAATCTCCCTTTCTGAAAATGTTGATTAGTAACATTCAATGTTTAAATACTGCACTGACCAAATGAAATAACTAACCAGCAGGATCTGGCTCACAGACTATCTAGTTCATCCCCTCTGCTATTGATGACTATTCTATGACTCACTCACTCTATTCCTTTACAATTCCTGAAGGTGAGTTTAGGGAAACCCTGAAAGGACAATTTTCTAGGCAGTTCCTTCAGCTAGTAACCAAAAAATGTTACCAGTAACATTTTTACGTTTGTATATAATCATATAGACATAATAAGTACATATCTGCATTTTGTTTTATTTAGTAATACAAGTCTATCACTTGAAAATTCCCCCTTCCACTCACAAGTCCTGGTTTCAGAATGGGTAACTCTAATGTCTCATTGCTTTTCATACGCACTTCTCAAATACTTCTTGGTGTGATTTTAGGGTCAGAGCAATTCATCCTGATTCAGTTGTGTGTAGAAAATACATGCTATCAACTTCCTTAGTTTTCACTCATTTTATTTACACTCTTAGTATTTGGTTACATCTCTCCCCCAACTTGTACAGTTAACTTGATCCTTGACAAACAACAACTTAACTAAAAAATGACCAAAAAATAAATGAAAAAGTTAGAGTTTTCTTCTGAGTTAAGAGGCTCCTAATCGGGAATGGACAAGAATATGGTGCTGCTCACCGGGTGACTGCCTTTGCTCTTAACTGAAGCAAAACTACAGACACGAGAAACTCAGCAGCTTAAAAGCAAACGATTATCCACCAAGCCCAATGTCTCCCTGAAGGCCTGGAGATTACACGTGTAATAATAAGGCTGCCCTTGCCAAAAGTAAGGCTTAATGCTTCATTTTATTTATTGTATTTATTGAATGGAGCCATTGCTCGATAGCCCCTGGGAGCATTAACAAACATGAAAGAAACCACCAAAGGAAAGAAATATATAAATAAGGAAAACCCATGCCACTAAAGTTTATAATCTGGAACATGCAGTCCTGGGAATCAGGCACATACTCTTACTTCTTCAAGTACCCTGTAATACGTTAGTTATGCAAGCATTGCTTAATTTGCCAAAAACTTGAATCTCTGAAGTCCCATATAGATATATTTGCAAAACACTGATCCTTTTGCTTCTTGGTTCTCTATTATGCCATGTGACGATGTGATATTCCTAAATTTTGCCTCTAATTCTATATTATTATCAGTTGTATTTAACATTGTGAAAATCATTTATTTTGGACTCCCCTGAATAACTTATTGTAAGATAAGGTGCCCCTATGGCCTCTAGGATGTGCACTTGCAGGGAATTGGGCCACGGTTATTAAAATCAAATCATCCTTGCATTTAGGAAGAGAAACGACTAAGAAACTGTGACATTTGGTTCTCAAGTCCTTCACTTTTTTCTATCCATGATAACTCATTTCACATTCTTCTTTATAAATGTTACTCTTTCACATTTGCAAGGATAAAAATAGATAAAGCTTAGAAACACAATTTGAAATAATGGTCATCTAAAAGGGATTAAAGTGTGGTTTTTGTTTTGTTTTTGAAGGATTGAGGCAATATTTTCTTTAGCTACCGTGGAAGTTAAATCACCTACATATCAGCCTCAAAGGTACAAATTATTATCCTATGATTTTTATAGTTACTTCATTAACTATTCTAACTCAAAACATATTTGCTTTCGTGAAGAGCAAAATTATGAGCTCTTGGCTATTGTTGTCTGGTGCTTACAGTAAAACTTTATATATGTTCCAGGCATTCTCTGTAATTTTTACATGTGGGCTGGGGGTGAAGAGAAGAGTAGAGTGGATCATAACACACAAAATAAATTTAAGAATATGTAAGAGGAGTAGAGCGGGGCAGAAACCTACTGGCAGGTCTTAGGTGTGTTTAATTACAGGGCACTCTAATGTAAAATGTACTTAGGAGCTGGTTTTTGAAGGGAAAGAAGGACGGCTTAAGAAACCCACCTCCTATGACAAGTGAATGCAGTGCATTAGTTTGAGGTACCAATTTATAGACACTGTTGCTGGACTAGGGAACTCCTTCATCCCATCCAAGTTCACACCTCATGGCTCTATTAACCTGCAGCAAATACTGGGGTGTGCTCAAGTTCTCCAGCAGAGAGAGAAACACTAGAGACCTCTTCCAAGAGGACTCGCAATCTAATAGCATCTGGATTCCACAAACACACTTTACACAAATCCATTATGTGGCAAGAGCCAGCTTGCTTTGTAAATGCATTTGGTGAAATGTAATGGAATTAACCCAACATTTATATTTTCAACCTCAAAGTATATTAGGAGAATTATAAATTTCCCAATTGACAACAGATGTAAATGAACATTGTCCTTATTTACTGTGGGTGGAAACAAACAGGGCAAAGGAAGGATATTTTTGCTAAAGCTTCATCCTAGGTCAGATTTGTTTTCTATAATTTCTGGCTTCCTATCCCAGAGCCAAGCTTATTTTCTTTGTCTTTTCCTCCCTGCCCCCTGTTTCTGGATTTCCAATAAAATAACTGAAACTTGAATTATGCTTTAAAAAAAAAAAAAACCTCAAGGATATTTTTAAGTCCCCAAGGTGAAGAAACTGCCTAAGGGAGTCAAGGGTACGTAGACCAGGTTTTTTACAGTGTGTGCTATTTCGCATTTTTAAGAAGGCAATTAGTTATTCTTGTGTATTAGTGACTGCCCCATTTTCTCCATAACTCAGGTGATAAAAAGGGCCTTGGAGAGGACATATTTTAAGTGGGACATTTATTACCCCAAAAAAGGAATGATTCTAATTTAGAGTTACTGGGAAAGCCCTTTCTATAGATGCAGTCAAATTTCACAGCTGCAAAAATTTGGCCTTGCTGTTTGCAACTCACACTGCCGTTTCTAGCTAAGCCCTTGTGAGCTTAAAGATAGAGTTAAAGAATCTGATAAAATAACCTGAACATTAGCGCTTTATCTATTTAAAGCGATCCAACAGTACAATATTAATTTGGTGGCCATGGAGTATGTGTAAGACGCAGAGCTGTGAGTGGTGATAACCTTGAAGAATCTACACTGGGAAAAAGAAAAAAAAGAAGGACAAATTCATCTGTGTGTTCAGTGTGATGGGACTTTCAAGTTACTAGTTCCTAGTAGGTCATTTTTGCCACAGCAGCAGGTACAAAGGACTGTTAGTAGTCAGCGAGTTTTATTACATGAGTTTGAAGGTAGGATCCATGTTTTATGTTATAGAAAGTCAAGTTGATTTTTGAGACCTGTCTTGACTTGCTACCTACGCATAGCAAAAACTACAACTGGAGTTTTTTTCAAGGGAGATTTTAAATAAGAACTGTGAATATCTCTGTACCCCAAGATAGCACCATAAAAATGAAATAAAAATATATGGGGTCCAAAGAAGAGATTCATTCTGTGTCCACATACCCTTAAATATAAAATGAGATTGGAGACATTCTTTCTCAAAGTGTAGATTCCCATTACTTCCTCTTCAAGAGAGACATGCCTAAAAGGTTATTGATTTGGTTCTGAAGGACAGAGTGTTTATTATGGAGGAAGTCATGGCGGGGCACGAGTGTGAGAAATTAATGATGGCTTTGTAAGTGTCCATGCTGTGGCATGGAACCAGTGGGGCAACTGTCAATCTATATGATAATACATTCCCAAACTTCAAAAAATCAGTCAGGTGAAAACGCATTGATTTTTTGTGTGTGTGAGCTAAAAAGAATTTGTCAAAAAGAAAGAGCAAGAAGTTGACTGAAGTAACACCTCAGTCTGCAGGGTAGCTCACACCTCACTTTTTATTTGGTTAAGGAATTTATGAGGTAATGTGGACAATTTCTTATTTTTATTTCTAGTCCCCAAGAGGAACAGAGCCTGAATTATCTATATCATTGGAATATGTAAAATACTGAGAAAATTAAAGCAGAGAAAAGGAACACATTCTATCTGTAAGTTTTGAAATAACCATCTATTACCTAAACTTGAACTCTGACTTCAGAACCACTTTCATGGTCTGTCAAATGCAGGAACAAAAGAATTGCTTCCTGGTTCTAAGTGCATTATCTATGGTCATGAAATTCTGACTATATTTGAACTAGCATTACTGCGAAAAATCATCACACTATATTTAAGGGATATTTCCTATCAGGACTCGGATTTATACAGAGTTGCCCCAGGTGAAAACTGTTTGAATACAGTGTTTCAAATTATATTGGAAAAAAGTGACTGCTATTGGTTTACCAAATACATCTTGACTTGTAAAATTCATTCCTCCCTTACGGTTGTAGGTAAATTCAAGGCAAGTATTTTTGCTCCCCTTGCTTCACTAGAAACCTCCCCTCATTAGCTGAGTTTTTAAGAGGTATATAGCTTAAAAAGAAAGAGTATAAATTCTAGAAATATGTATAGGTGATTCTTTATAGATCCCACGAGACCAGCGAGAATTCCAACCAGAATATTTTCTAAAATACGTTGTTTAAGATGTGCTGTAAGTTCTTGAATTACAAGTGATTTTATTTATTAGGTGATCAAACTGCCTGCATTTCAATAGTGTCTGACACACACCAAAGCTGAAACAGTACATCAGCAAATGGATTCAATGTATGCCTTTATGAAAACTTCTAAAAGTAATTTCCTATCAAATAAGCACCTTTAGAGTGTTGAATGTGCCAAGTGTCAGAATTTTGTTAAAATTCAAAAGGAGTCAAGTGCAGATTTTTCCTTAAGAGTACACCTTGATTAGCTCCATGAACTGAGGCATAATAAGACACATTCCCTTGTCCCCACTAGAGAATAAACTATTTCGGAATTAAACATAAATTTAAATGCAATATGGTGACATCTTTCTGAATATACGCGACTTACCCTGGATATGATGTATTAATATTTTCAACATGGTTTGGAGATTAAATGATATTTAGCTATGCTTTTGCATTTACAACAAGCTGTCTGCCTGCAAATTTCTTTTTTTAAATGCAAGAAAATACTTAGAGCTGCTCTAGTAGATGTTTACAATGTTTTATAGAAACCTTAACTGATCTATTTGTAAATATTTTAATGGTAATTCTTTTAGCAAACACAAAATCTATTCATAACAAACCACATAGCATTTGATATTTTCTCCATAAATCCACCAAACCTAATGCAATTTATCTTTTAAAAAATGTTTTGGGCTCAACACGGTTCTGAGTTGCTAAGAAAGCCACAAATAAGCACCTTATCTCTTTAATGACTTGCTTGAGCTTTCCTATATTTACTGCTTAATGATCGGAAGCATTTAATTTTCAAAGTTTCATTAAAACCCATCTACAAAGCTGGATGGATAAGCAATAGTGATTTGTGATAGAAGGTGTGGGAAGCCATTAACCTACATAGGTACCAAGGAGAAGAGTAAACATAGAAAAGAATACTTTTTTGAAGACAAGTCTCTTCCTATTTGTCATTATTAAACTCCAGAGCCTCTGTTCCAAGTTTGATCTTCAATACGGATATGAGGCATTGCTGCCTGGAAATGAAAGTCTAAGATAAGGTAGGATTCTTAAGAGATCTTCATGAAAAAAAATAACCCAGGTTGCCGTTTACTGGGAAGGGGAAATCAATACAAAGACCTAGAAACTTGTGGAGAGAGGACATTTTCTAGGTATAGGTCATAGTTTATCAAGTTGCCTCTTTTGCAATGTAATTTACTTGCTAATAAGACCAACTGATGATGTCTGAATAGTGTGTTATCATCAAAATGAGATTTTAAAATTCTCTCCTCATTTCTTGTGTGTTCGAGGTTTGCTGGTTTATTTTCCCTCAGCTCAGTGTGGGTAGACAAGGTCGATTTAAAAGAAAATGAATGGTTTTATATGCCTCTTTATTAAAAAAAAAAAAAAAATCCCAAGCCCCACACGGTACAGTCCCCAAAATATTCAAAAAAATATTTAAGAAGCAGGCCTACCGTTCTCATCATCTGACTTATTTTCGTTGTCAGAATCAGTCAAGGTAAGGGCCGAGTTTTCACGACTGGACAGGCCGGAACTGCGCCTGGATTTTATCCCTCTCCCCCACAATCTGATGG
This sequence comes from Bos indicus x Bos taurus, assembly GCF_003369695.1. Taxonomy (NCBI): domain Eukaryota; kingdom Metazoa; phylum Chordata; class Mammalia; order Artiodactyla; family Bovidae; genus Bos; species Bos indicus x Bos taurus. Next base: position 31,328,834 of record NC_040082.1, read on the forward strand.
CATGTTCTGGAGACATCCCTCCCTCTGTATCGGAGTCGGCGTCAGACCCTGTGCTCAGGGAGTAGCCCTGGTGAAGGATCCCCATGTCGGAACAGTAACCACTTCGGTGTGGGGAGGGCTCACAGATTCCCAGTTCCGCAAGGGTGAAGTTAGTTCCTAGGGTGACAGCAAACAAAGAGACCGATTAAAATTTGTGAAACGATTTCAAATTTCAAATTTATTCTTACAAAAAGCAGACAGTTTTTCCTAGTCAAAAAATATACCAGGTTTGCCATAGTATACAGCTAGGCAAGAGTCTTTAGGCTATTGGGGTGTATTTGAGAACTACAGCAACAAAAAAGTAAATAACTGAGATTAATTTTAATCCTAGGACAGGATGTTCAGATTTTATTTCAAAAATTTCTAATTATTTACTGATGTCTAGGTAGCACCAGGTAGCCGATAAAACACTGGATTTATAAGAAGAACTAATATATACCAAGCACTTCCTTTCTCCAGGTATCTTTTATTCTGTAATTTTTTTTCTTATATTTAAAAAGTTCACAACTTTACGATGATGATAACATTACTATAATCATTCTGTCGTTAGGGAAACTGAGGAACAGAGAACTTAAGTGACTTACCCAAGGTCACACATCTAGACTGTAGCAAAACCTGGATCTGATCCTTGAGCAGTCTGTCTTCATGCCAAAGAAGCTTAATCCTCCAATAAATGGGAGTGGTGGCCAGGAGACCTGGGGACCAGTCCTAGCTTTCCACGGGTAAGTCCCACTGTGGCAACTCTCTTAACAACTTGAGCCTCAGTTTTCTCTTCTGTAAAATCTGGGTATTAATCTCTTAAATTCCTCTCAGAATCACTGCATGGTTTATATGTGATAAGATATACACCCGAGTATTATTTTTCAAGTAAGAATAGGTAAGGTGTTACTTAAGTCAGAATCGTAGGGATGGAGTCAGTCCATTTTTATTATTTATTTTCACTGACGTATAGCTGATTGACAATCTTGTGTTAGTTCAGGTGTACTGCAAAGTGAATCAATTATATATACATATACACATACATATATCCGCCTCTTTTTCAGATTTTTTCCCTGTGTAGATTATTACAGAACACTAAGTAGAGCTTTCTGTGCTATACATTAGGTCCTTATTAGTTATCTACATTATATACATAGTAGTGTGTATATGATAAACTCAATCTCTTAGTCTATCACTTCCCCCTACATTTCCCCTCTGGTAACCATAATTTGACTGTGAGATCTGTGTTTCTGATTTGTAAATAAGTTCATTTGTATTATTTTTAAATCAGTTTCCACATATAAGTGATTTCATATAAGACTGTTTTAAAATGATATCAATTTCTTTTTGCTAATACAATTGAAAACCACAAGTGAGTTTTATCACATGTATCCATGTGGGAAGTGAAGGGATGGGCCCCTGGTTGAGGGGGAGCTGAAAAGAATAAGCATTTATTGAACACGCTCACACTACCATGTGCTGGGCATGGGGCCAGGTACTCTAAGAGGCTTTATCTCATTTAAATCTCATAAAAGCACAGCAGTTTAGGTGTTAACCACTTTACAGGGAGGCTGAATACTGTCTCCAAGGTCACACCTGGGCAAGTGGCAGATCCACGGCTCACCCCTGCATCTGTAGATCCCAAGTCCATGCTCCCTCTACAGTGTCAAATGGTCCCAATCAAAAACCAGTCTGGCAACAGTTTTGCACAGTGAATGTGCCATCTATTTGTATGCTTTAATAGCCAGCTTTAAAAAAGACATTTTAAGGTTTCACTGCATATTAGATGAAATCACGTGGCACACTGCACTTACTGACATTTAAATCTGTCCCTATTCATGGACAATGAAAAAAATATATAATGAAGAAATGCACTCTTATGCTATTGATATCAATGAAGAAAATCTTCTAAATAACACAAAACTCATGGGTTTGTTTTCTCTCTATTGATTACATTAGAGCCACTCATTGTTCAAACTCATGACATAATGAACACTGAATATCTACATACATGATAGCATTTCTCAGATTTTATTTTTAAGAAGCCCCAGACAATTGCACATATTAACCTCATATGAAGCTAATTTGTCATAGACACAAGTATTTTTATTCTGAGGCTTTACTTTATTGCACGATGGACTTCTACAGTCTTCTTTTGCTGTGTTAATGGAATCAAATCCAATACTATACATAACTGTCTCTGGAGAATGAGCCTGTTCATTGGAGAGACGACTCTACTACCTGTGTGGGGAGGAAGGATATCTCACTGCCAATCAGCACAGTTCTAACCGGTTATTCCCTGAGCAGAGTTTCATGATGCTGTCTGAAATTCTCTATTCAATGTATTCTCTTCCAGATTGCATCCTTGGCAATTAGGTATTATCTTCTAATTGTATACTAAAATGTGTATTTCAGTTTTAGTAGTGTATAAAACTCAAGTGGGTTCATATATATCTGAAACACTTCTATCTATATTGCTGTTTTTCTCATGCTTCAGTCTTTGGAAAAAAGTCATTTCACATGAGCATTCTTCCATCTTGCCTTCTGAGCTCAGTGATCATGAGATATACTGCTTCCATTTCCTTCATTAAAGGAAAGAAGCCCAAACTAAAACATACATGTTTTTATTTCACATGTGGTAATTTTGATTCCATGTGAAATGGAGTGTGCATGTATCAAGGCAACATTCCTGATTGTCTATTTCACATCTTATTATCTGGAACTAGGCTTCAAGACCTCCTCACGAAAAGAGATACAGCCATGTGAGCAAAGGAAGCCTCAACTTTCTGAGGAGCCCATGTGCTCCTCAATCTGGGTACTAGAATTCAGAGACAGGAAGCCTAGAACATGGCGGGCTGTGGAATAAATGCAGTGCCCTTTCTGTGGTTAGAACATTTACTTGATGATAACAAATGAAAATATGTTTCTGTTAAACTTGAAACAAACATGAGCTCTTCATCAATCAGTGAAAATTTGCATACATTTTTAAGTCACCACAGTGTTAGAAAAAACACTTCAAGTGTTCCAACTTCAAGCTTACAAACCTGAAGCTGAACAAGCAATATTGTGAAGAAAATGGAAGGTATTATACCAAATTCATCAGAAAAAGTTAAGCTCACACTTATAGAAAGCCAAGTTTTCCTCTAAAAACAGAATTGTTTCTTCAAAAATATCCCTTTCTAAACTCCTTGGCTTCATCTTCCACTAGGATCGCACTTCCTCAATGCTATGTTTCCCACAATTCCTAGTTTGGTATCTTTTTGCTCTCAAATAACTCGTAGAAGAGAAAACCTTGCTCTTAAGTGTCTGGGACAGATTACGGACCAAGCCTTTCCCAAGTTTGCTGGCTTAACAACATAATGTTGGAGAGTCATGGACACGGTAGAAAGGAAAGATTGGTCTATCATTTATTAAATCATTCAACAAATATTTATTGTTCCTAGTGCTGTGCTAGACACTGGGGATTTAACAGTGAGCAGTATAAAACTACAATCATGACATTTATAGTCTAATCGGGAAAGGGGCATTAATCAAAGAATCACATAAAAAAGTACAATCTATACAATGATAAATACTATGTAGAAAAGAGACAGGGAGCCATGAAAGGTCATCCCTTCATTTTGTCACAGCTTGCCCACATGTTCATCTAGTGGCAGACACGAGGGACTAGGAATTACTCCACCGAGACGCTTACTCCACCCCTCCCATTTGCTCTTATCATACCCAGTTTCCCAAACATCCCTCCAAATGAATTTCTTTAGACAAGCAATTTTCATGTATTTTGTCTTAAAGCATGAAGCGCTCATATTATACCACTCTGCTTAGCATGTAAATAGTATGGGGGATGTTAATACTATGTCAACTTATTGTTTTACACTTACTTTGCTCATTGATGGAAGACTGATTTGGCTCTAATTCATCTTGTATAATTATGTCTTTATTAAGCTCCATGGCAGCTTTGAATAGAAGAGAGAAACTAGTCATTGTGTGATTCTCCAAGCTAAGATTTCTAGTGGAAAGCAGTCAACATTTCATTCCTTCTTTACTATCTTGCAGAAAGATAAAAAAAGAGGCACAACATTTAAGTATTCATGGAACACATATTCACACTCTCTCTGCCTCCCTGATACCACTAACGCAAGTGGGTGTGGATGATGTCTCCGACTCCTCTCAGTTATGGTTTCTTTGCTGTTGTCAATACACAGCTTAGTGGTGTCCCATTTACATTGTCAAGACCAGAGTCAATATCTATATAAATGAATGATTACACAAAATAAATGGTATTTATATCATGGAATTTTATTATAATTTAAAGTGTTATCAATGTCTGAATATTGCCATTGAGAGAATGCCAATGTCTAAAAACTGTTAGATGATCAGGAGAGCAGAACACAAGTTTTTGAAAACAACTCAGTTGATAAGTCTCTTTTGCTTTAAGTCATCTTTTATTATGAGATGAGTTTTTATTTTATATTGGAGTATAGCTGATTAACAATGTGATCATTTCAGGTACACAGCAGAGCAACTCAGCTATATATACACATGCATCCGCTCTCCCTCAAACTCCCCTCCCATCCAGGATGCCATATAACACTGAGCAGAGTTCCTTGCAATATACAGAAGGCCCCTGTTGGTTATCCATTTTAAATATAGCAGTGTGGACACGTCTTCTTTTGAATCATAACCTCGGTATATGACCCAGATCCTTTCCAAAGATTTTTTAGAGAAAAATTTTGCAATAGATTTCAGGAGTCATCCTTTGACCAACTAATTTTACTTGGGGATACAATCCTAAAGAAGGATATGTCACTGCACTGTGATCTTGGCTTTATCTTCAAAGTTCTTACCAACTTCTCACACTTTGAAATAACCTTTAAGTAGGAAAAACACATATGTCGCTAAGTCAGAATTACCATGTCATGGTAATACCAGTGAATACAAATAGCACTGAAAATGTCAGGATTTGAACAGATTTTCTACTATGAGGGCAGAAAGATAAAAGTTAACTGTAGTAATGGCCTAAATGTTTACTATGTGAGTCCCCTGAGTCTAAGAGAAGAAATTTCACACATGGGAAGAAAAGTTGCTATAGCATGAAAACAGTCAATAGTAATCATTTACGAAATAATCCCCACCTATCCCCATCCACTTATTACCACTATCTCTTCTCATATCAACCACCATATTAATGTCAATCATCAATTAGTTGCTGATAATGGGAAATGATATGGTACCAATCTAAGATTAAATTATAAAACTGGTGAAGATGCAGATTTCCATGAAGTCAGTAAAAGTGATACTAAAAACACTAGAATCATAATCAAGACTACAAAATAACCAAGATCTAACAGAATTAAGCTATTAAGAGAAAATAAAGATGAATGTTGGCATGGTAATGTCAACTGTTGGTGGGAATGTAAATTGATACAGCCACTATGGAGAACAGTATGGGGGTTCTTTAAAAAAAACTAAAAATAGAGCTCCCATATGACCCAGTGATTCCACCAGTGGGGCAAATACCCTGAGAAAACCATAGTTCAAAAAGACATATGCACCCCGATGTTCACTGCAGCACTACTTAAAATAGCCAGGGCACAGAAACAACCATAAGGGATAGATAAAGAAGATGTGGGGGTTGTGTGTATGTGTGTGTGTGTGTGTATACGCATACATATACAATGGAATATTACTTAGCCATAAAAGAGAATGAAATTGGATCACTTGCAAAAATGTGGATGGACCCAGGGTCTGTCATATACAGTGAAGTCAGAAAGAGAAAAACAAATTAACACATATATGTGAACTCTAGAAAAATGGCACAAATGAGCCATTGGGAGATTAGGACTGATGCACTGCTATGTGTGAAACAGTTAGCTAGTAGGAACCTTCTACATAGCATGCGGAGCTCAGTTCAGTGTTCTGTGGTGACAGAGACGGGTGGGATGGCAGGAAGGGTGGAAGGCAGGGTCAAGAGGGAGAGGATATATGTATGCTGCTGCTGCTAAGTCACTTCAGTCATTTCCAGCTCTGTGCGACCCCAGAGACGGCAGCCCACCAGGCTCCCCCGTCCCTGGGATTCTCCAGGCAAGAACAGTGGAGTGGGTTGCCATTTCCTTCTCCAATGCATGAAAGTGAAAAGTGAAGGTGAAGTCGCTCAGTCGTGTCCGACTCTTAGCGACCCCATGGACTGCAGCCCACCAGGCTCCTCCGTCCATGGGAGTTTCCAGGCAAGAGTACTGGAGTGGGGTGCCATTGCCTTCTCTGGGATATATGTATACATGCAGCTAATTTACTTTGTTGTATATATTGTGAAGCAACTATACCCCAATTAAAAAAAAAATCCTGGAAATAGAAAAGGTGAGGAACTTCTAGTTCTAGATCAAGATGAAATTTCCCACTTCTCTATATACCTGTTTTTAAGGACAGCTAAAATCCCTGGACTGTACATGTAAAAACTACATAAAATGAGTCTAAAAGAGGTATGTAAGAAGATAGATCCATTTCTTCCTGGGACCTGGAGGAAAACATAGCGGTGAGTTCTCTGGGTTTCCCTTCTGCCTCATATTTCCCAGATGTGGATAGAGAAATTTGCTAGAGAAATTTGCAAACTGAAAATACCAACAGAAGCAGACCAAAGTAAAGCCTACTCCAACGAGGTGTCCTTCCCCACCTCCACAAACATACTAGGGTGGAATCAAAGACCAACTGGGGACTGGAATTATTATTGTCACTGAGGGGCGATGAGCTTTCCCTGATTCCCCTACAGAGGGTCGCTGGAGGAGAGGAAGGGAACCTCGACGCCCATCTGCACACAGTGGTAATGAAGTGCCCTTCCTTCTCCTTGCTGGTGTTTGAGGAGGATAAATGTTAAATCTAGTTTCACTACCACTGGGGGACTCACAGAGAACTCAAAGGAGGTAGCCCTCTCCCTCTCAAGCAGGTTGGTATATGCAGGGTCCTAGTAGGGAGTCTGAAACCCCAACTCTGCAAGGAGACATTCCACCCCACTCCACCCCAATTGCCCCGCTTGTCAAAGTGAGTCAAGTGAGGAACCTGGGCTTTCACTTCCACCTGCCAGTTAAGCCTCAGGGTCCCATTGTTCCCAAAGGCTTGGTGTCAGAGGAGGCCTACTGAAACAATATTTAAATAAGATCCATATTTTTGAAACAATACTTCCAATAGCCAGGATACAATAAAAAATCATTCATCACACCAAGAATCAGGAAAATCTCAATGTGAATGAGGAAAAATAATTATTAATAAGAAATTAACTAGAGGCCATTTGGAAGATTAAAGAATCTAAATATTTTTGTTTTTGCAAAATATGGCCCTCTGTGATCATGCTGCAAAATGCAACTCAGAATGAAAGATGAAATATTGTACAGTCATACAGCTGTGCCATAAAATGTATATTGTGCCCCACACAAATTATTATTCTTTATCCTTTTGAATAATTATAGTGCAGCTGGAATAATAAATTGTATTAAACATAAAATATACTCTTGATAATCAATCTTATTTTCTCAAGATAAAGTCACAATAAATTATATTTACTATTTAATATGAAATATTGCTTCTTTCTAAACAGTGATTCATTTTTGAAGTGGCCTTTTTTCTAGGATCATTTATCCTAAGACAAAGAGAATCTCTTATAAATAAACATGGGTCACTCTTCTTGAGCAAATGTTAGACTCTACATTTTAAAGTCAGGGATGAATCCTGACTCCAAATTTTTGTACCAGATATTTAAGAAAAGAACACAAATTATAATACCATAGTTCTCTTTATCACAGAGTGAAGTAATTTAATCTAATGCCATAAGCTTTTGCAAACTAGAAAGCTATCAGGCAAAATAGGAAATTATAAGAGATAAAACACAACTTGTATTTTGGTTTGATTCATCAAAATATATCACCAAATTATTACATTTAATGTTGATACTTTAAATTTTGCACAGTTAAAGATATGTATGTGATACAAAATATTCCATCCAAAACAAATACCAACATTATCTAAAATACTATTTTCACACAAATTTAAAATCTACATATTTGTACATGCAATGGTAACAAATTTGAAAGCCAATGAAGGAGCTACTTAATGCATTCTAATGTTTTATACTTGTGTATACTAAAATTCTTCACATCAACTCTCTCTTAATGCCCTTCTAAAGTTCATCCGATTTTACACATTCAGATATTTTCCCAAATGTTGACAAGACTGTTCACAAAATATCCTGTGGCTTAAAACCACAGAGTAGGTGTACATGTATTATTATTCATAAAATGTAAGTCCAATATTTATATTTCAAAAATATCCTTTACAAATCGAAATTTTCTTTTGTGTATAGCCTAAAATGTTCATATTTTAATATTTTTAAACTTGCAGAATTATTACTTTGGTCTCTACCTGAATCTCTGACATGTCACAACTTATCAGATTTGTAACCAGAATCATTCCAATGTTAATAAACACTTTCCAAATCAAAAAAACACCAAAGGCTAGTGAAGACAGGAACGTTTCCAGTATTCAAGGTTTTCCTGTAAGCTTTATCCCCTCAAAGTCAAAAGTGAACGTGGCATTCTCCTCTGATATGGCATTTTCATGTTCCAATCTGAACAAAGCCCAATTTGGAAAACCCAAAAGCCGACTACAACAAAAGTTTCTCCTGAACAACTGCCAGTTCATAAATAGAAATGAAATGCTCCAGAGCTTGCTGGAGACTCTTTTCTGCTGATGAAAATTCCAACAAGATTAAAAATCAATTCGAGTATTAAAAACTATAGCAATCAGTTATCCTATGTAAGAGCATTACAAAGGCATACAGTCATCTGACCCTGTGAGACTCTGCTTCTTCAAACACTTTTTTGTTCATCAGAAAAAATAAAGAAAGCAAAGGACAAGAGTGGGTGAGCTGCAATGGTCTAACTGTTCTGAGTTTGAGAATGTAAGATTAGCTTATGCTTTCTCAGAGCTTCAGAAGGTGGCAGGCACTGTCTTAGATGCTGCTATATACAAATTTCCAGTTAATTAGTGTAGCAGCCTTATAAAATAGTTACTACCTACATAGCCAAGGGTTCAAATGGGATTCCACTGTCTGTTTTAAAAATACTTGTGGACCATATATTCTTAGAATTAATTACTTCTGATGAGTCTCCACTTACTTTATAAAATACACGTAAAAATAGCACCTGCCTTTATAAGATTCTTTTGAACATTGAGTTAGATAAGGCAGGTCAAAGTGCTTAAAACACTGCCTGCCACTCAGTAATTACACGACAAATGTAGATAATATGATGATCATTGGCTTACAATGAAGGAACTTGCTTTTTTAAAAAAAATTACAGGAGTATTAACACTTTATGTTTCTTGAGTTGTTTTTGAAACTTTTGGAACAATACATTTTTCTAGGGATGTATTTTCTAGGGATAAGCTTTTCCAGGGATGTATGCCTGTTTCATCTACGTCTTCAAATGGGTTGGCACAAATTTATCCAAGTATTTTTAAATCCCTTTAAATTTCTTCTGGGTTTGTAGACTGCCTTTTTTTTTTTTTAATTCCTGATATTATTTTATTTGTGCTTTCTTTTGACTGGATTGGTTTCAGCAATGATCAATTGTTTTTGTCTTTCAATAAACACATTTTTGCTTTCCTGGTTCTATCTACTATCTATACATGTTTTCTAGTTTATTCATTTTTATGGTTTTACATATATATATATATATACACACACACACAAAAATTACTCCTTTCTCTTTCCTTCTTTGAGTATAGACAATTGATTTTTTTCATATGTTTAAAATTTGATTTCTTACGCCATCAGTGTTCAGCCATTTTTCCTTTTTATTATAAACATTTCAGGCTATATATTTCTAAGGACCACTTTCAATGCATCTCACAGGTTTTGACTCACAGCATCTTCACTGTGGCTTAGATTTAAATATTTTTATGTTTCTAATGAACTTATTTATTGCATTTACAAATGTACTGGGGTATTTTGTATATATTTCTGGTTTTGAGCTCTAATTTACCTGCATTTAGCTAAAGAGCATCACTTTTATATTACTAAACTTTTAAGCAATTTTTAAATTTCCTCCATAGCCTGATAAATTTTTTAAAGTATTTCATATCCACTTGAGAGAAACATATGTTCTCTAGTTATTAGGTGCAAGATTTTACATATTTCAATGAAACCAAATTATTAATCCTGTGTTCAATTTTTCTACATGGTACTAATTTGCTATTTAATTGTCTTATCAAGAATTGAAAGTTATATGATGAATTTTCCTACTATGATGGGTGTTTCTCCCCACAGCTTTATCTGTATTTGCATTATGTCAATTTAAGGCTATATTATAGGGCTTCCCTGGTAGCTCAGTTAGTAATTATGTAAAGTTTAAAAATAAAATAAAATTAGAAAAAAAAAAAAAAGAATCTGCTTGCAGTGCAGGAGAGCTGGATTTGATCCTTGGGTTGGGAAGATCCCCTGGAGAAGGAAATGGCAACCCACTCCAGTATTCTTGCCTGGAAAATCCCATGGACAGAGGAGCCTGGAGGGCTACAGTCCATGGGGTTGCAAGAGTTGGACACAACTGAACAACTAAACCAAGGCTATATTATAGGTGTATGTTTAGAATAATTATAATAATTATAATTTTCTGATGGATTGAACATTGTCATTAATATGTAGTGACTCTTTATCTCCAATAAATTTTGAGATTATATCTGCTTTTTAATCATTGATTATATTTTACAAGGAATTTGTCCATTTCATTTAATTTGCCAAGGTTAATGACAATGTTCTTGAATACACACAGGATCCATAACGATATTCCTTCTTTCATTCCTGATTTGGAGTATTTGTGTATTCTCTTTTTTTCTTCTTGATTATTTTAGCTATTGCTTTATCAATTTTATCAGTTTTTCAAAGACCAGCTTTTGGCTTTAATATTTTCATTTACTGTTTCTTTTCCATTTCTTTAATTTTTGTTCTCATCTTAATTATTTATCTTTACTTATTTTGGGTTTCTTTGCTTAGCCTTTTCTAGTTTCTTGTGGTAGAAATGTAGATCATTGATTTAAAAACAATTTTTATTTCTTAAATAAAAATACAAACCTATCATCTGCCCCTCTTTACCTGCATCTCACAAGTTTGGATATGTTGTACATTCCATTATCATTCAATTCCAGATATTCTCTAATTTCTCTTGTACTACTTTGATTAATGGATTACTTAGAAATATGTAGTTTTATTTCCACATATTTGGGGCTTGTCTAGATTTCTTTATTGTTAATGTGATTTCTCACTTAAGTACTTGGTGGACAGAGAACAAATTCTCTTGGATTCCCTCCTGAAATTAACTGAGACTCTCTTTGTAATCCTTTGGTCAATTTCAAATATCCATCTTTTTCTCTGGTAATACTCGTGGTCTCAAAGTCTAGTTTGCCTGATATAAAAATGTTCAGCTTTGTTAAGGTTACTATAAACAGTGAACATTATGTCTAATTTCCTTCCTTTACTTTCAACTGTTCTGTGTCTTTGTATTTAAAATGCATCTCTTGTAGACAACATATATTTAGGATTTGCTATTTAAATAATCAGACAATCTTTTCCTTTTAATCAGTGTACATTTATATTAATGTAATTTTTTATTTGTCTGGATTCAGGTTCACCACTGTGCTGTTTTTCCTGTTTGTCTCTTTTCTGATGTTCCTCTTCTCTACCTTCACTTGGGTTGATAATTTTTTTTAATTCTATTTTAATTTTCTATTGGATTCTTATCTATATCTCAACATAATGTTTTTAGTGGTAGCTTTAGGGATTACAATATGTATGTTATATCAGTCTATTTAGAGCTCTAATCTTAGTTGATACAAGTTGTTCTTCCATTTCTATGACTTCCTGATTTCTTTATTCTAAAAAATTCTCATTGTCTTTTAAATATCTACTCACTCCCAAACTCTTTATTGTCTTCACTAATTAAACTAAGACTATTCTTCTCTCCTAATGTTTCTATTATATTTTTAACATTATATTCTTTCTGTGCCATCTCTTTCTAATTTCTTCTGGTTATTTTTTTTTCAGTTGACCAATTCTCTTTTTAATTGTGCCTGATGTCATATTTACTGTATGCACTAAAGTTTTTATTTCAACAATTATGTATTGACTATTTCCTTTATAAAATTTATATAGCTTAAGTGTTTCTATTCCGTTTTTCTATTATATTCTTACTTGCTAATTTGCATATTATACACAGTTGAAAGTATGTAACTGACAAATTCTAAGGTTTTGGGGCTTTAAGAATCAAAAATGGTTGTTTGTTGACTTGTTCACTCTTAAAGTTTTGTTTTCTTACATACTTAATGAGATTTAACTTTAGCTGACATTAGTTTATTTTAGTTTTTAAAAATCACAAGGGCCTATAGTAAAGACTCTTGTCTCCTGAAAAATGTCTAACTGCTCCCTTTCAGAGACTCTTCACCACATGTCTTTTATCAGGTTTCCAGAATAACATAGGAATCTCAGTTTCATGTCTTGCATCTTGCTCTGAGTTCAAGGTCAGATCTCCCTGTTGAAACTCTGAGGGTAACCCTTTTCTCTCACTGAAGTTCTCCTATGAGCTTGCAATTCAATCTTCACATTTCTGACTTCAGCTCATTTTTAGTTCTTATTTTGTTTTTTTTTATTTAGAGATTTCTCATACTCTCAGGACTGTGTTGTTTTGATCAAGCTAGTTAATATTTCTATGTTTCAAATTTCTTACCTGTAAAATGGAGGAAATTATAGCAGTACCTATCTGAAAAGGTCACTGTGTTGATGAACAAGTATATATATAAATTTAGAACAGAATAAATACTCAATAAATATTACTTATCTATGATGTTACCTGGTAAGTGTAAAACTACAAGGTGATGGGCATGATTTCATTTTCAAACTTTTCCTACCCCTATACAAATGAAATACTTTTTCCTATTAAGCTGCATATATTTAAATATATTTAATACTTATTCTATTATGTTATGTAATATCCTGCTTTCTCAAAGTAATATAAAGAAGATTTGATATGTCAGTATAGAAGCTACCAGTATTAGCTGAAATTTTGACAAAGGCATATGACATTTGCATTCTCAGCACTCATGAAGGTCCCTGTCTCCATCATGCACTTGATGTTTTGAAAACATTTTGACTTTCCCATCATTGAAGAATCATTCTAGAGCTCAAGAGTTAATTAACTCATCTACAGTCTGACATCTAGGGAGATGGATAGATCACAGTCTATCACCAGGTGAAAATATGTGTAACAGGTATTTTGCTTCAGTAACTAATCAGGATCTACACTGTAACTGCAAATATTTGGGGGAGAAATGTTAATGATGTATTCTTGTTTGTAAATCAGTTCCCTTAAATCAAATGCTTCATCACCAATTACTGTCAGGATTTAGGTACTTGTCTAAAACCAATGTAAGCATCCAGCCATTGAGCTTGTAGAAAAATAACACAACCACAGTTTCCTAGTGCCTGTTAGCATCCGTTAAACAGGGAGAGGATAATTGAAACTGAGTCAAGGGTTTTCCTTTTCTTCCTTTCCCACCTTGCTTCCTGTGTTTCAAACACATGTCGTAGGTTACGAATACATGTAAAGCCTTAATTACATTTAACATCTGGCAGCTGTTGACTTGCAGAGAGTTGTTGAGTCACATAAATTCCAAGTCAGAAAGAAATTCAGGAATAGAAGGCAGAAGTTTGCCCAATGGAGGAAAAAATCTTATGTCATCACAGCTGAAATACTCCACTATCAGCACTATTATATTCACGGTGTGAGCGATGCGGTAACTAATCAGTCTCAGCCACACCAGAGACTATCTCACCACTAAAATACATATTTCCAAAGTGATTGAAGTCACTTAGCAGTGTAGCCAGAACATAGGGATGCTGAATAAAATGTTCTAGATACACTATCAAGTAGCGGAAACAGCAGCAGAAGCAGAGATTTTAGAACCCTCACTTGCAGAGTCTACATTTGTAGGTTCGTAGACTGATATAGTTATCTCTCCACCCCAAATCAGAGTGAGGGCTACCCCAAGAATACAGACAGCTTGACCACCTGGGAGCAAACACATGATTACACGAGAGGAGACGTATACCTAAAAGAATGGGTGGGACTTCAGGCAAGCAGATGAAGGGAAAGAGCCCTCGTTCATTTCATCAGTATCTATGAAATGCTTAGTAAATGTCTGGGGCTTCCCAGGTGGCTCAGTGGTAAAGAATCTGCCTGCCAATGCAGGAGGCACAGGAGACACATGTTCAATCCTTGGGTCAGGAAGATCCCCTGGAGGATGAAACGGCAGCCCACTCCATAATTCTTGCCTGGAGAATCCCATGGACAGAGGAGCCTGGTAGGCTACAGTCCATGGGGTCGCAAAGAGTCGGACATGACTGAGTGACTGAACACACAGCATGAGTGTTCAGCCTTAGTCAAATGGCTTGGGGTATATCAGCAAACAAAGGAGATAAAGATCTGTGTTCCTCAGAAGCTTATATTTTAGCCAGGGTAGACAAAAAATAAAAAGTTAATATAATGACTAAGTACTAATATCTTCAAAGGTGAGAAGTGAAAACAGAGAAAGTAGAGTAGTGAAAGCCATTTATGAGTATTGTGAATTATTTGATCTTGGGAAGATCTCAGGGAGAAGGGGGCATTTGGCAAAGGCTGGAAGGACTTGGGGGAGTCAGCTTTCTGATACCCTGGGGGCAAAAAGCAGCTGTCTGTGCATGGGTCCCAAGGAGAAGCATACCTGGGATGTTCTAAAACGTCAAGAAGAATGGAGTGGCTGAAATGAAGTGAGCAAAGGTGCAAACTTCACGGGAGAGCTAGAGTCTTAATGAGAGCTGGGTCTGGAAGGGCTTTGGGGTAATTTTAACGACACCGCTTTTTACTCAGAGTAAAGACAAAGCTATTATACTGTTTTGGGGGAGAGGAATGACATCACCTAACTTACGTCTTTAAAGATTGCACAACTGTGTTTGACACAAGGAAGAACAGCATACAGGAGATGCTCAGAATGCGTTTGTAAGAGCTGATCACAGCCCATTCCAGTTGGAAGCAGTGGGCTGGTGGGCAGAGTGGGATTTCCTGGTGGATGGATTACATGTAGGGTGTGGCAGAAAGAGAGAAATCAGAAATAACATCAATACTTTCAAACTGAAAACTAGGAGGGAGTTGCCAGGGACTGTGATGGGGAAGGATGCAAGAAGAGCAAGTGGTATGTGTGTGTGTGTAGAGGGTCAGGATTTCAGTAATGCATATTTCAGTTTGGAATATGTGTTAGACATACAAATGGAGATTCTGAGTAGGTCAACAGATCAATAAATAACAAGTTTATTATAAGTGATAGAGATTTAGGAGTCATTGGCATATATATGCTATTCTGTGTTATGGAAGTGGACAAGACCATCAGTGTGAAAGATCTGTAGGTAGAAAAGAATACCAAAGACTGGGTCTTTGGTTATTTTTATACTCAAGAGGATGGAGCAAAGAGGAAGAAGCAATAAAGGAGTATGGAAAAGAGCAGCCAGTGCAATGGTTGGAAGGCCACAAGCATGTGCCAGGGGACACTCTAAGCGAAGAAAGTGCGTCCAAGAGGAGGCAGTGATGAACTCTTCCAAATGTTGCTGGCAGGTAAGAAGAGACCGAAAAAGTAAGCGTCACAGTGTAGTGACGTGGTGATCACTGGTGGTCTTGGCAAGACCAACTGTATGGAGGGATATGTGTGACTATCTGGTTGGGCTGTGTTTAAAGAAAATAGGGGAGCAAAAGTGGAAGTGTACAATAGCTACCTCTTCTGAGAGGTACTGCAATAAAGTGTTAAAGGACGTCGCTGGTGGAAGAAGTGGTGAACAGAAACTGGGGAAAGTCACAGCATGTTTATCTACTGGTAGGAGTGAGAAAATGGTTCATTTAGAGGTGGAGGAATTCCGGCAGCAACATCCTTGAATAGACTAGTGGGACTCTGGTGGAGCACACAGTGGGGGTTTCTCCTGGGGTAAGACTACAGACGGTTCATTTAGAGTAATAGGCTGGAAGGCAGAACTGGTGGTTGCAATGCTGGGAATGGGTAGATGGTAGATGTGTATTTGGGATTTCACTTTTGATCCATAATGGGAAGGGGGCGCTAGAGGTTTTGGAGAGAGAATGGAATGAAGCTGACATGGAGAAAAGTGAGACGGCGCGCAGACCACAGTACAATCGCAGAGCACCTGGAATTTAATAAACTTCAAAATCTTCTGGGAACAGATTTGTCATAGTCCACACATTACACTGAACTGTCATCATTCAGGAGGGCTGCAGTGATTCATATGGAAAAAAGTAAATTATGGATACTGTATTCAGTTTTAACAAGTGAGACAATGATAAATGCAATGTACAAACACTGTCCTTAAAAGGAGTGGCACTTACTTTAGGGGGAAAAATAGAGCAATTAAGGTGATATGTTACCTGTGGACCAAATTATTCCTACGTGTAAACTGTAACTATGATTCTGAATCCACAGAAATTAATTTCCATTATGTCATAAGCTTCTACTTTTCCTCAGATGGAGGCACTGTCTTTAAGACAAGAGATCTTTATCTTAAAACATTGAAATTCACAGTTTTAAATCCATGAGTAAATGCAACAGAAAGACATTTCAGTTGCGATAGGACCAAGGCCAAGGTACCCAGTAGGGACTACAGACAGAGTCACTAAGACCCAGCATATTTTGGGGACCCACAAAAATAGGTTAATTTTTTTTAAAGTAAGGAAAAGAAAGTAAAATTTTAGTTTGTAGCAAAGGTTGTAATCTCTAACAATGATCTATCCATCTCCCTACCAATGCAGTTGTAAAATGTAATTTTAAATATTCTCTTTCATGGACTGTAGCCTACCAGGCTCCTCCATCCATGGGATTTTCCAGGCAAGAGTACTGGAGTGGATTGCCATTTCCTTCTGCAGGGGATCTTCCCGACAAAGGGATTGAACCCTGGTCTCCCTCACTGTAGGCAGACGCTTTTACTGTCTGAGCCACCAGGGAAGCACATTTTTAGAGAGGAGGGGTCTGCAAAGGCAGAACTGCTGAGGGCCACAGAAATCATAGTACAGCCCTGCTTCCTCCATGAAGCCCTGACATGTACAAAACACCAAAATCATAATGAATCAAAGCACCAGCCTCCCTGAAGGATCTGGAAAAAAAATGTAGTTTGTGTTCTAATAGTGTTATCATCCTGGAATGCACAGAAAATCTTACCCTACATCAGCATTAAACGCTCTGGCCACTTGGCTCTTTTAGAGGCAGAGAAGAGTGTCTGGTCTCGGTTTTCAGGTGCTGGCAAAGGCATGCCCAGTATTAATATCATTCTGCCTCTTCTAATTAGCAGAACAACTATTCCATCATTACAAACGGCTCCCTTGACCATTCCCCATTTTCCCAGAACATCTTCCTGAAACCAGTGACTCTACCAACTATTGCCTCTGTTTGGTAACTGGAAAGCACATTTATATTACTGTTCAAAGCAAACTGCCTTAGGACTCAACATCACCTGTGGAAAGTAGCAGGGATTACTCCCTTGAGAAAGAAAAATAGGGACTTTCCTGGGCTTTCCAGGAATCACATAACATGCTTCTGACAGTTGTGAAGGGAGCAAGATGTCTCTTTCTCTTGCATTTCCCTGCCTCTTTTTTCCTATTAAAATCAGGGGTCACTCCAGGTAGATTGCTTCTTTCTTAAAAAGCCAACTTTTCCTAGCAAAACTGCCACTTCTCTGGAATGACAGGCAATGAAATCCAAGGTGACACTTAATTGTTCTCTATCGAGACATTTCTCTTTGCTGAGGCTTCCCCAGGTGCTCTATGAAAAACATTGGCCCTATCTGGCACTTCATCTGAGAAACAGCCTTTTCCTCATGAAGAGAGCTTTGCTATCCTGGGGGACACTGGCTGTTGGCTTTCTCATAGCCCATGGTCGGACCACCGAGGAAATGGCTGCTGCACTGACTCACGTTGCATATGCGCCTATGTCACAGGGATCAGAAGCTCCATTAATTCCTTTGCCTTCATTGTGGGTTGTTTGGGAGTCAGAAGCAGATTATTATTGCAAAGACTTATCTTTTGATTCACTCTCCCATCTTAAAATTGGCCCTAGATCATTCTTTCTTGTGTGCAGCCTGTTTCATCTCCTTTTGGATGAGAAAGTCAAAATAGTCCTTTTAGAAAATCTATCCATCAGAATTATCAGGAACACACCCCACAATGGCTTTGGTTGTCTTTCCTGCACATCTGGCAGGGTTTATGCTTCTTTGTGCTTGTCTCCCCAAGAATCACTGCTGTTATATGGCTCACACAGACCCAAGGGCACCCGCTGTTCATGTTTCAAACTGATCGGCTCAATTCAGTTCTACAAATAGACAAAAAGGTGTGCTGAGAATGAATTAGAGATACAGAGATGGAAAATCTGTGTCCTTGCTTTCAGGAATCTCCCAGATTAATAAGTAAGATAAACATAGAAAATTATAATTATAATAGCACAGGGTATTCCTTGTAAATTTATCTTCTGCTCCCCTTACATTGGTGGGGATGGGAAGACAGAGGCAGGGGGCAGGTAACTATATTTCATTGTCCTCTAGAAAACATTATTCTGGATGGAAAATCTTTGGTAAACCCCATAATGGGCTTCCCAAGTGGTGCTAGTGGTGAAGAAACCACCCGCCAATGCAGGAGACTCAAGAGACACAGCTTCCATCCCTGGGTCAGGAAGGTCGCCTGGAGAAGGAAAATGAAACCCACTTCTTGTGTTCTTGTCTGGAAAATTCCACGGGCAGAGGAGCCTGGCAGGCTACAGTTCAAGACTGAGGGACTAAGCAGAGAGAGAGAAACCCCTTAATACCCTGAGCTGTCAGGTGTTTTTGAAAGTAAAAGGATGGGAACAGAAGAGAGACATCCTTCATTCATTCATTCAAAAACATTTATGGCTTAATATTGATTATGTTGTATGATCAAGATTAATTATAAACATTGTATGTTATAAACACTGTATGTGGAAAATCTCATATAATCCTCAGAACAAAAGTAGGAGGAAGGCATTAGATTCGAGATAAAAAGTGGAATAGCCTCTATTCATGCATTTATCTTTTGGCTCTAAAGCCTGTGTGGTTTCTTACATGCCAGGCTTCCTAGCTGAGTCTAAAGACTTTCACCTTTAAACTTCTGTGATTATACAATATTGCTAGCAAGAGACTAGGCATCAGAGCCACTTTTCCCACTCAGGATACTGGAAGGGGAGATACTAGGAAAGGGAAAGAGCTCTTTGAAGAATCTGTAGAAAAAAGGGCAACACAGGAAGTCACCTTTTTATAAGCGAACGGCTGATAGGCTCCTAGGCTTAATTTTCTCCCAGCTGTTCAAATCAGTGAAATACTTCACAGATTATCAAAGCGAATTTTCCTTTTTTTCTTTAAATACCCTTTTTGGTATTAACAAATGAGAAATGCACACAGACATACAGGATCTAATATAAAGAAGTGGGGGATTGAGCATCCCTCGGTCACAGTAACTAATTGTGACATGTACCCTGACACTGATTTGTTAATTTGTTGGCCTCCTCTAACACGAGATCCTCTTCAGCAACTCTGGTTGATTGTACCCTTCTAAAGTCAGGATCTAGTATAGTAGCTGCTCAATAAATATTTGTCTAAATAATTAAACAAAGATAGGCAGGTAGATTAAAAATAGAGAAAATGTACCCATTCTTTTAATTAAGAATCAATATTTCATTTTCTTCTATGCACCCCTTTTTATTACCTTCCCTGACTTTTCCTTCTGCACATTTTACATATCTTAAAATATGCATGGAATATTAATACACATGGGATGTTAAAAATGTAAAACAGCTTTCCATATAGTGGTTTCAACATCTTGGTAGTGACATCTCCCCAACCATTCTGACAATTATATAATCTTCAAAAAATATTAAAAAACAAAACAAAACAAAACACTTTATACTATCCTCAGTCATCAAGTGGGCACTTGGACAGACCCAAAGCCTTAGACCAGGTGAGGAGTATACCTAAATATTTGTATATTTTTATTTCTCTGCATTCTATCAAGTTTTGTTTCAAGCAAGAAATAATCTGTCCCTCCTTCATTTTTGCACATCACAGAGCTAAGTTTCCCGTGTTACACCAATTTCAAAATGTTCAGCACCATTTATCCCTTTTTTATAGTTCATATAAAGACATGGCTCCAAGACCTCAAATAACAAAAAGTTTATTTATGTATTTATTTTTGCATGGCATGCACTGATGAGCTAGTCTGCTCAGCGAGCGTTTCACAGATTAGACGCCTGAGTATGGTTTCAGGCAAGGCTCCCTCATGTTTCTGCGCATTGGCTGATAAACACTTCAAAGTAAACCGCTCATAAATATGAAATGAAAAGCCGAGGAGTCGTTATGCACAGCTTTGAGATACAAATCTCTTTATTCCCTTCTGAAGTGGGGTTTGATTGACATAATGAGTCATAGAGCCTGTCCAGGGATACACTGCCTTTTCCCCTTTTTCTCTGGAGACAGGGAGACTTGAAAGAAATCCACTTCAGAACTTGGTGATAGACAGCTCACTTGAAAAAATAATAAAGTTGAATCCTATATTAAATAACTTATTATTTTGTGTTAATGCCGACTTTGACAACCATGACATATGTCAAAGTTTCACTCCACATCCTCAGAAAGACATGATTAGTTACAACTCTAAGAAAAAGATTGCCAAATTTCAAAAAAGTGCTATTATCTTTTTTGTCATATATACTGTTGCTCTACAGGCCCTTCATTTGGTAAGAGAAAAATCACTACTTCAATTAAGTCAGAGTAGACTAAAATCCCGGAAGCCAAAAGGCTACAGGGAGTAATACGGGCAACTGGGAATAATTATTGTGGAAAATTCATTTCATAAATAAATGTCTTTCAAGAAGGAGAGGCTCACATAGCAGAACTTTCTATGAAAAATAGGCTGAAGAACAATTCAAAGTGGAGATTCAGTTTATTCTTGCTCACAACTTTTTAATAATTATCTGCTTGCTTGAAAAAGATAAAAATTTCAGTGAGGTCGCACAATTTCCCATTAGATTATATTTTGTAAATGTAAATGACTTACAGAAACCCAGTGGTTAATGTAAGAAGCTAAGTCAAGTTGTGTACAGGGCAATAAGGAGTCGTGGAGACCTGTTAAAAAATGGGAGGAAGTACAGGTCCCTTTCAATGAGGCAGCTATTATTCAGCCAGTAGATTTTTGTCATTCAAGAAGACAGAATTACTGTTGCTAGGTATTGCAATTTTTCCAGAAAACCCTGATATCTAGATTTTATGGGCTATTTACCTATCGATAAATGATGGTCAAAAATGTAATTTCGAAAAAGCAATCCAATAGAAGAGATGTTTGGCCTGCCAGTCTTTCCTCTCTGCTTTAGACTTTCAGGAGTGACAATTTAAATAAGTTTTAAGAAATAGGGACTTCCCTGGTGGTCCAGTGGTTAGGACTCCATGCTTTCACTGTGGGCCCCGGTTCAATCCCTGGTCAGTGAAGTAAGATCCCACAAGATGCGTGGCCAAAAAAATAACAGAAGGAGGGAGAGAAAATGAAAACTTTAAATCAGAAAACAATGAGAGAAAAAGGAATCACAAGATCCTCTTGAGTGGTTTTAATATCTCTTTCCAGGATCCTTGGGGGTCTCTTCCCGAAGTCTTTTCAACCAGAGCATTTGTGCTTTCTTATTTAAATAACGATTGTGGGCCAGCAAACTTCTGAAAACAGTTAATTAAGACCATCTCCTTGTTTGAGAGTAAAGCAATCCAGTTATCCACCACCCTCTCCTCAAATATTTAATTGGCTTAAGGTTTCTGACTCCATTAAGTTTCAGGGTCAGATCAACTCTAATCTTCTGCCTTAGAAACTCATCTTGAGTGTCAGAGATAATTAACTGTCCACCAAAATTAGTGTCTCCCTTTCCATGGTACAAAACTGCCATAGAGAGTGGTTTTCCAGCCAGGACCTGTCATTCAGTCTCCATTGCATCTAGGTGAGCCCATGTATCTAGCTCTCATCAACCTAGTGAAGCAGAAGTGATGGGGCCATTTAAAAACCAGAGACCTTAAAAGGCAAATGATCCTTTCCCAGGTTCTTTTCCCCTTATGATATGAGTGATATGTGTGAAGATGGACTCAAGATGGCAGTGCCACTAGATGAAAGAAGCCTTGTTCCCAGAGTTCCACCTGGAGGGAAGGAACCTAGGCGTCAGTATTACTGATTTCTGACTTCACAGGAATGAGCCATTAATCCTGACTGAGGTGGGTCCTTCATATACTTTAGATTTCCTTGTTCCATTAACTAGATTTATCTAAAATAATGCAGTTAATATTGAATTGTTTCAAACTGTATTAATAGTAAATATACACAACTAAATGATCCAAAAAAGAAACACTGGGTTCTTATTGAGAACTTGCTAATGCCAATAACTACCATTTTCAGATCTATTTATATTAAGTAATGGAGGACCAAGGAAATGACATGACCCACCAAAGAATATAAAACTGGTCCATGTAAAAGCAGTGATTCAAACCCAGATGTTGGCAGTTCCAAATAAGTTCTCACCAACTGACACTAATTTTTGTTGCAGTGTCATGAGTTGGTATCTGAGATTTTATTAAAATCCTCACCCATCCAACTTGATAAAATTTAGCACCATTTTGATATGTCATATATTAGATCTGATTATTTGTACTACAAATTTTTAAAAAAAAACTGAAAAATGCAAGTATCTCTTAATAAACTTTCTGCCATAAAGAATTAGTTGGCTAATGAGTAACATTATAAAATTGTATTCAATTTTATTCTTCAGTAACAATAGTAAGTTAGCATCAGAAAACTGGCAGCCAATAAACCCTAACACAACTCAAAGTAAAAAAAAAGAGACACGATGTGTGTGTGTGTGTGTGTGTGTGTATACAGTATATATACATTAAGAAGAAGAGTGGAATGGTACATACATAAGAATCATCACTAATTTCCAATTTCCCTTAAAGTCCACAGTCAGGTCACTTTCTAACTACAGTGATGTGTGGCTCAGTGCAAAAGGGCCATAGAATCAGACTAAATAAAGTTCAAATCCTCCTGCTTCTTAGCTCTGGGATCTTGGGTCAATTTCCTTGCTTCTCTCAATCTCAACTGCCTTATTTATAAAATAAGGATGATAATATCTACTATATTAAAAAATACAGAAGAAAGTCCACATCCAACGAAACGAAACCTAGACCCTTCAGGTGATGAGGAGAAATCATGATCATGTGAGCTTAAAATTAAACCAGTCTGTTGCCTGGGACTGGAGCTGGGAGCAAAGGAGCAGGAGAAATCTTTTGGGGATGATAGAAATGTGCTAAATTATATTGTGGTGATGGGTGTACAACTGTTAATTTACTAAAATTAATTCAGTTGCACACTTTAAATAGGAGGATTTTATTATTTGCAATTATACCTCAGCAAAGCTGTTAAAAAATTAAACGTTGCATGTAAGTATTTCTCAGTATGGAGGTAAAAACTGCACCTGGAAAATCCAGAGAACAACAACAGAGTTAGCACTTCAGATTTATAAAATGTGGAACAAATGAAAGCTAACCTATGACTCCTGTATCATGAATTGAAAGAAGGAGAAGAGGGTGTCAGAAGATGAGATGGCTGGATAACATCACTGATGCAATGGACATGAACTTGGGCAAACTTCAGGTAATGGTGAGGGGCAGGGAGGGCTGATATGCTGCGGTCCGTAGGGTCACAAGGAGTCAGACACGACCGCGCGACTGAACAGCAAGGATCTCTGCACAAAGAAAGCAGAATTAGCGTAACAGTGTTTCTTTTATTTTGATTCCATCACAAATTTTAGCAGCTAAAATATTCCTGGAATAATAGTTCCTCATTAACTTTTCTTTGAAAATGGGGAAGACACAAGTTCCCCTAGGATTAAAACTCTTGATGTTAACCACAAAGGTAAAAAGAATAGTCTTTCTAAGAATAAATCTGGAACAGAATACTTCTCCATCTCCGAGGTGTTTTAATCCTCTTGACTGAAAATAGTTTGATTAAACAGGCTGCACTGGGATCATGCGTGCCGTCTCAGTCCAGGAAGAAACAGCTGTCAGTCACATATCTGTCCTCCTCCCACCGTCCCTGGAGGGCATCGTAAGCAAGCTGTCTCCAGGATAAGCGCTCCTCTGAGAGTTGCTGGCTCATCGTGGCCCGCAGCTGAAAAGCAGCCACTCTGCTCGCTCGGTCTATTAGCCCTTTGACTTTCTTCCTTCACGCACAAATATAAATATAAAGCTTAAGTGAATGATGACTACTGTCCCCAAAGAAATCTCAATTAAACACTTGGAATCCTTAGGAATGGTACCTAGGGAGATTCCCAAACAGAGCTGCAATTCGTTATGTATTATTAAGTCTGGCTTCGAATTGTAAATCTTTTTTTTTTTTTTTCTTTTCATGGTAGCCATAGCCTTTCAAAGAACTGTCTCTCACCTGATTTGAACAACTCTTTTCCAGACTCTAAGCAGGACCAGTAGAATAGAGTTATTTCTGAATCGCAAGCCCCTGTCCAACTAAAAAGGAGATGAGCAAATTCCCATGTTCTCTACCAGAGTATTCTTGCCTGGAAAATTTCATGAACGGAGAAGTATAGACGGCTACAAGTCATGGGGTAGCAAAGAGTCAGACATGACTGGGCATGCATGCACATTTCCTCTCTTCTCAAAGGGAAGGGAGGTCATTAAGAAATGTATGATGGGTGCTGGAGTACACTCTTCCCTGCCATCTCACTGTTTCAGTCCTCCACAGTCCTGCAACATAGCATGTGTGAAAGCTAATTACCTGAATTTAAGCTTCATTAAAGGAGTACTTTTTCTAACTGACTTCTGTATATTCGGCATCTACAACAATAAGGAGTGTACAGAGAGAACATTTTCCACAAACAAGTTTAAATGGATGGAAGGAAAGAAGATAAAAAGAAAGAAGGAAGGAGGAATGGAAGAAAGGATGGGGAAAGGGTAGGCTTGATTAAAAGGCCTTCACACGTGAGCCAGGTCTTTTTGCTCCACTGCTGGCAAAATTTGGTAAAACATTTCCTCGGGCCACATTTACTATTGGATTCTTTTGAAAGAATTTACTTAGGAGCCAGATATTTGGTGAAACTTATGTTATGCTTTCCTTTTACTGATTAACTGTTTTTCAGTATGTTATTCAGCTGAATTAAATGATTAGAGCTAATCAGATTATATTCAGAGATGAGAAGAAAAGTTTCCCCCCCCCACCCCAAAAAAAAATTCACTAGGGTCAGTGGATTGCCAAATAGCATTTCCTCCTATATTGAGATTCTTTGAATCACTCTCTTTTGGTCTGTCCAAATACAGTTTTTAAAGAAATCAGGAATATGAGCTTCTTTCCAGTACTAGGTCTTATGTCAATTACATAAAACAATATTAATAATTTTAAAGGCCAGTGAGAAATCATACTTTTACCAAAGGCAACACCTATATTAATCTCTCTCTTCAAGCATTCATTCTCCAACTAAAGAAGTTGTTCTAAATTCTCTCCTTTTAGTACCAATTTCCTTTCTGTCAACTGCATATGTTCATGGTCACCAAACCTGAGAAAACTGACACATAAATGAGTTTTTGATATTTTGTCTCCTAGCAATGAAAACTATGTGCTCCCTGATACCCTGCCATGTCCCACTGGATCCAGGTGGCCACTGAAACCTGAAATGAGGGGAGGCCTGTGAACATCAGCTTTACTTTATAATCATGATGTTAGCACCCGGTACACAGCAAATGGACTCTTTGCTTACCTCCTGCAACTCTCAGTGATGCCTATTTTTGAATAATGGCTCCCAAACTAAGAGGAACAGCTCATAAGCACCTGGCCTCCAGGTCCTCTGTAAAATGCTGGTCAGGAGTACAGGAGAAGAAAGATGCTTAAGAAAGCTGAAATTCTCTCTTCACCCTCAAATGAGGCTACCTTTCCTATCTTTCTGTCTCTCGGGGTGTGGGACACCACAAGGACAAAGGAGGCTTGAAATGGGGTGATTTGGGAGGGTCAAAATGGTCATCATTTATCCATCTTTCATCATCATAGAAAGACTTTTAACACTCTACTTTCTGGTAACCCAGGAGCTAAGAAATGCTGCTCCAAGAAATTAAAGAGCAGACGTGATATCTTAATGCCTTCCAAGTTTCTGGTATGCCCACCTTACAGACGGCCTTCCTTGTCACCAATTCCAAGAATCAAAACTAAAGAAACAGAGAGAAATAAGAAACTAAGTCATGAGACAAGAAATTGCTGACATTGTTGGGAAGGATAAAGGCAACATCACTGGATTAATGACATTTTTAGGAAACATCTATGTCCATTTTTAGTATCATTCAAAGAGAAATATTCTTGGTGAATCATCAAAATCAGTCATTAGCTGTGTATTTTATTTTCCTTTACATAAGTTAGTTTTTCCTTGTACATGTGGTCCCAAGCAAAGATGAACTTCTTTTCAAAAATTTTGGTTCTAGTCAGTGAATCTCAGGTCAAAAATAGCAAATGTAATTCAGATGGTCATGTCCCTACTCACCAAAATGCTTCAATGAATCAGTTTCATCTCTTGTTAGTAAATTTTGGGAGTAATTTTCTTTCTTCCTTTCTTTTTTCTATTCTAGATGGGAGTGGCATTCTAGGACACTTGAATTCTCATTCTAGTTTCACAGCTATATAAATGAATGATCTTAGATAAGTCATTTTTCTCAATATTAAGATGATTGAGTGGAAGATAGTTTTTAAGATCCCCTTCTAACAATATATTTTATGATGAAAGTAATTGCTTTAATAAACATTTTTTCCTCTTTGAAGCTGCTATCTCATGACCAATGACTCTGCAGCAATATGCCATTTCTCAGACATCTTTCGAAAGGCAGATCATTGTAACAGAGTTTAAGAAAAACGAAAGCATAATTGTTTCAAAACAATTGAACTAGTCTTGATTTTATGTTAAGGAACAAACTTCTTTCATCAATTCACTTAAAAAACTCAGTAGAGGCATTCCATTAATTTAGTTTAACTTAGTCTAGTTTAATTTCTGAAATGTTCCTCACAGTTGGGTTGACTGTGGAAGAAAACTATGTTCTGTCAAACTAAAACAAAAGTGCATCCCTTTTTAGATGGTCAAAGCAGTTTGATTCTAAAGGTCCCAGACAATAAAGCAAAACAACTGGAAACAAAACCTAAAGTTCCTACAGTACATAAGTGGAAATGAAAGAAAAGATGACTTCTTCACAGTGTGTGGGACAAACATCAAGTCCTGCATGGCCAACCCACATTAAAGCTAAATCAAAACAAGAATCAAAAATATCAAATCACACTTAAATCATGGTTTCCAATATTATTCTAAAAAAAAAAAGTGGGAGGGGGATACCAGGGGCCCTTGGAGAAATGGCTGATTCTAGGGTTGGGGGCAGAAAATACACAAGCAAACATACAAAAGCCTAATGTATCTTTATAATGCCAGAAGTAAGGAAATGCTCAAAACAAAACAAAGACTCACATGTTGGGAACCAAGGCCAACTGAAAGTGTTCCCAGTGGTCAAAATGGAACCTTCTGAGAAACAAAGTAAGTAACATAGTACCAGCTTATAACCCAAAGTTAAAAAAAAAATCCAGGAGTCCATAGTAATATGAATTAATAACTGAATAAATAGTATAAATGGAGAAGGAAAAGGCGACCCACTCCAGAACTCTTGCCTGGGAAATGGCAGGGACAGAGGAGCCTGGCAGACTACAGCCCCTGTGATTACAAAGAGGTGGACATGACTAAGGAACTAAACAACAGTAAGCAGATTGTATGTAAGAATGACAACTTTCTCTTGTATAAGAATCCCAAATCATTCATGTTGATATTCTGTTCTAGACAAGGAAGGACGTAACTTCCCGCTCTTTAGGTGTGAGTGATTTTTTTCCCCAAAATAAAAATAAATAAATTATGAAAAGGAAGACAAAAGGAGTAAAATTATAGTGGAGAAACTTGAGAAACATTTCCTCAACCAGGCAATCAGCCCTAACCACAGTGATGTCACGCTGGTAGGATGTACCCTTGATATGATATAATGAAAATGGCACTTTTACCTCTGTAACCCTCCTTGTAAAAATACATTACCCCATTCTAACCAGGAGAAAACTATCAGACAATCCCAACTCAGGAACATCTTACGAAAACTGACCAGAACTCCTAAATCTACCAAGTTCTTTATAACCAAGGAAAATCTGGGAAACTGTCACAACCAAGAAAGCCTAAATAGACATGATTACTAAATGTCAAGATGGGATTCTGGAAGAGAGAAACGACATTAGGAAAAAACTAGAGGATCTGAATGAAGTATGAACTAATTATTATTAGTTAATAATAATGTGTCAATATTGGTTCATTAATTGTGACAAATGTACCATACTAATGCAAGATGTTAATAAACTGGGAATGGAAATATACAGGAACTGCGTACTATCTTTGCAGTGATTTTGTAAGTTTAAAACTTTAAAAACACTTTTTAAGATTACAGGTTTTTTTTCTTCTTAAAAAAAAAATAAAAGCAAAAACAAACAAAAAAATCCCCTATTGTGTTCTGTAACCTCACTCCACTCAGAAATAGAAAAGAAAAAAGTGATTAAAAAGGGGGAAAATATCACTATTTGGGGAGATTAATTGGGGAAACTATTTGGTAAAATGTAAGTTTTGCTGTTTCTCTTTTCCTTAGGAATAGATAACATGTACTAAATGCTTTATACTATACACCATATTTTGTGCTGGAGACTTTATATTAATTACCTCACTTAAGACAAAGAATTATAAAATGATTATTTTCTCCTTTCAATCTATATATGGAAAAAATCCAAATATAAAAATCAACAGGATTTTTTTGGAACCTGAAAATATAGTTGCAGTGTACCCCTGAAAGAGTAGAGGTACAAGAGCAGTTAAGAACCATTTAGAAAGAACATCAGTGAGGGAAATTCTTGTACCATCAGTTCGAACAGTATATTATATAACTTAATTCAAAGAATTTTTTTTTTTTTTAAATCACAGCAAAATTAGCCAAGTAATGTCACAGCTGTTTCTTTGCCCTCAGGCACAACAGCCATCCTTTGGTTGAGAATCAGAGACAGACAACCTCATCTTCAACAATAACACATAGACACATGATTCCTCCTTTACGAAATTTAAGACAGAAGGTTTCGTCAATCATCTCAAATGTGAAGTACTCCATAAAGATCATGCACTGCCTTGCTATGAATAATTTAACGGCACAGTATTAACCCGCTGACTGAAATGTTCACAGAAAAATCAAGGGAAAAATGGAAAAAAAAAAAAAAAAGAAGGAAGAAAAGGAAGCAGTCCATGTGTTCTTTGTTGAAACAGGTAGATGGTTCCATCAAGTTATAACACATGAATCAATCTAGTGATTAACCTTGACTGATTTTCTCACTGCCTATCCTGGCATTTTGGAGAACAAGAAAAGAAAAAAAACCAAAAACTAAAAAATCCTTCACAGTAGCAAGGAATGAAAGATAGTTTATCCTTAGGACAAACCAATAGCTAAGTTAGATTTTTAGCTAAAATAAAATAAAAATATCCTTTTCTAATTTCAAGACATGAAGATGGAAGGAAAATAATAAATGACACGGTTAAACTAGAACAACTCACAGGAGAGCTTGACATGGCCTGTTCATAGAGAAATGGTGGCACACCTGTCAGTTAGCTAAAGTTAGACCCAAACAGGAATAGCAGAGGCCCGGGAATTTACTGACAGTACCTTCAGGGATGGCCTCGCACTGAGGCAGAATCTATGGTGTGTCAGCAGAATTGCCTCCATTCTGCAAACAGAGAAGGAAGGGAGGCGAGATGAAGAGTGAGAGATGAGCAGGCTCCCTCACTACTTCCTTCTGACTTGTCTGTTTTAGAATCTTGTTGAAATAAGTTAAAAAAAGAAAAGCCCATACAGGAATATTTTAGGATCTAAATCTTGACAATATTTACTAACAACTTTTAGAGCACACAGTTGAATAATTTCTCAGTGTAATTAATATGGTTTATGCTATTATACCACCAATCCATCCTTTATATGCAACAGACCATTTTGATAGTGTCATTCCCCAAGTTTATATTTAACCAAACTTTATAAAAAAACCATATGATGTGCTATGGGCTGAATTGCGTTCCCTCCTATAAATTCAAACGTTGAAGCCTTAGCACTCCAAGTGATTGTATAGGAAACAGGGTCTTTAAGGGGATGATGAAGGTTAAATAAGGTCACATAAGATACAGCCCTGATCTGATAGAACTGGTACCCTTATAAGAAGACGATGAGACACCAACACTCTCTCTCTGCCATGTGAGGACGCAGTGAGAAGGTAGCTGTCTGCAAGCTAGTATAAAAGTACTTAACCAAAACCCAACCACGCTGACATCTTGATCTCTGACTTCCAGCCTCCAGATCATGAGAAAACAAATGCCTGTTGTTTCAGCCACCCAGTCTATGATATTCTGCTGAGGTAACCTGAGTTGACAAATACATTATGCAGGAAACTTTGTGTGGTCCCCAAATAATCAGGGTTCTCTTCCTTCAAGGAATATGGTAGGACTAAACTTCCTTAATTCCTTTAAGAGTAGAGAAAGCCACCTGATACCTTTTAGCCAATGAAATGTCACTAAGGGTGACATTTGTCACTTTCAGTGAGCCTTTAATAAGAAGAGAAGGTGTGATTTTCCATGTGCTTTGTTTTTCCTCTCTCTGCCACCTGCAGCGCTCCAGATGCTGAAGTCTCTATCAGAGGAATGCCTGAATGAGGATGATGGGGAACAAAGGCCCCAGTCAACCCACAGTGGACATGGAGTATGAGTGGGAAATAAACATGTGTTGTTTTGAGTCACTGAGACTTTCCATTGTTAAGGTTGATATAGCAACCTTAGTCCTATAGGGAAAAAACAAAGAAACAAAACTAAACAGCAAAGCAAGCAAGCACACAAACAAAAAGCCCTTAGTCCTACAGGGGGCAGAAAGCAGAAGCAAACAACGATGAGAACAAACCTGGTAATGCTCTGCATAACCCACTGAATAACCACAGTGGGCATACAGCACAGAAGCATAATCAGGAAAAATGTGTTCACCTCTGCAACCATGTAGACATTTTAATTAAGAGATGGCCCACCTGATTTGGTATCTACTGAGAAAGCACAAAATTTCATTTTATGCTTTAATATTTTAATAATAATATCTATTCAGATGCCAGATAATTTTGAAACAGCATTGCGATTTCATCTAACCTTGTTTAACATTATTTGGAAAGCTTTTATTAGTTACAAGGGTGAACAATAGCAAATTAATCTTACTTGATTTATGAGAAAACATCCCGACACATATTGAGATTGCCATTTGAAATTGGTCATATTTTGGTCAAAACTTTTATCATCTAAACTATGTTCCGAAGACTGACCTTTGGTCTCCTTTTCCTTGTCAATTCCTGATGTCAGCCCACCACTTTGAACAATCCAGCTTGTCCTCGGTGGACCATATCCCTTGACTACATTGAGTCTTGACCCAATGGTCTCCTGTGCCTTGGAGGTCTCCTTCCTCCCATTTACCATCTGGATGATGACTACTCATTCCAGAAGACTCATCTCAAATGTCAATTAATCCAAACTGTCTTGGCCAAAATCTCCAGCAAAACTTCTTTCCTCCTTTAGGTTCCCAGATCATATGATCAATATCTTTACCATAGTAGTTATTCCCCTTAAATACAATTTATCTATTAATGTGTCTGCTTATGGATTTGTGAATTCCAAGTGGGTTGAAAAAAATCCCTCACTTAATGCATTCTGTAGCTACAATCTATTTGTTGAATGAATGGGTGAAGGAGTCAAATTATAAACTATTTCTACCTAAAAATGTTGACCACTTAATAAAAGTGAATATTTATATGCATAATGTTTACTTTTTTTAATCACAAAGGAAAACATTGTAAACTTACTTGTCTTCATTTTCCTTGCTTTCTTATTTCTGTGTATTATACATCCTATTAAAACACAGAAAGTTCTGCTATACTAGCATTTAAATTTGCTGCACTATGCTTTGTAACAGTTGGTGTGAAAGAATTTATAAGAAGACTTAGAAGTCTCTACAGCTCTGCTCCTTTGCAAAGTTCTGACATGTGATTTTTATTCCTTAGGTAATAAAGGAGCTTTCTTCAACTTTCTTCACAGCCAGCCTACTGAACCTCTTCAGTCTTCATCCCTACCACTCCTGTGGTCAAGAACAAAAGCAGAAAAAAGCCAGAGACCAGAGATGCCTTTTTGTGCTCTTAATCAAAGACTGTGGCTGCCTGAGCCTGGTGCACACTCCAAGCAGCTCTCCCAAGTAGGGATGGTCCAGCTTAGCCAGCTACAGCATAAGGCTGGCAAAACCAGAGAAACTACAAATGACCACACCCACCCTTATCCTGGCCCTCTACCTTGACAAAGAAAGGAGAAACCAAAAGGACTTATATCAGACGAGACCCTGGAGAGATGGCTGTGGGTGTGAGTGCGTGTTTACAAGTGCTCTAGTCTGAGAGATGGGAGGAATGGATTGAAAACTGTCCACGAGGCAGCACTGCATAGAGGTTGGCATCAGGAAGACAGGGGCTTAAAAGTAAACACTGCCATTTCATGGTAGTGGGTTTTGGGAAATGACTTCATCTGGGAAGGCTTTTTTCTTCATTTACTAAGGTGGGAGGAACATCAGTGATTTGGAACACAGCTCATGGCACGTAGCTCAGGACTCACTCTCAAGAAGGGTTTATGTGTTATTAGGTCCCTTAGACTATACACAGGGTCAGAGCCTTCATTATCAATAACCACTAGCATTACACCAGCAGCTGATCACAGTTTGATTAGCTCGGTTTGTTGTGATTATATGGGGCAATAGCTGGATGGATTTGGAAGACTAGAGTTTGAGGCATGGCTGAACCTCTAAGTAGTCATATTATCTTTCACAAGTCACTCTTTCAGCTTCAGTTTCCTCATCTTTAAAATAAATGCGTTACAACAATTGGTCTCATCTGCAGTGCTAATATTTGAATCTCTAGATAAACTAGACATGGCTGGATTGTGTGCAAAAGGAAGTGGTCATAATGACCAAGGTGAGAGTGTGTTCAAAAAGCAGGTGTCCTAAGGAAGTCACAGAGCAGGAGATTACTAGCCAGCCAAGTTAAAACAGTCAAGCCCTGTTCACAATAATAAGAGGTTCCAGTTAGGCAACCATCATGAGTGACTTGCCATGAAATCTGAGTTAAATTTCTACCCATCAATGGACTTTGTTAGTTTCATTTCCTGTTAGGTTTTAAACCTCTATGCATGCTCAGTCGCTCAGTAATGTCTGATTCTTTGCGATCCTACAGACTGTAGCCTGCCAGGCTCCTCTGTCCACTGGATTTCCCAGGCAGAATACTGGAGTGGGTTGCCAGTTCCTCCTCCAGGGGATCTTGACCTCAGGACTGAACCTGCATTTCCCGTGTCTCCTGCACTGGAAGGCAGATTCTTAACCACTCTGCCACTTGAGAACACACATTCTGATGTATAATGAGAAACAGGGCTAAGGTGACACCTGCAAAATGTTTGCAAATCAAACATTTTGATTTGTGTCCTTTTAGGATGTGAGGAGAGTTCACCACTTCAAATAATGGGACCTTCAAGCATGAGGATGGATTTTAAGGAGGGCTTTTACAGCCAAAATGCAATGTACCTATAGCATGTGGACCCAAAGCTGAGGGTCTGAAAAAAATGACAAGAACATGGAAGAATGAGAGAAAAAAGAAGAGAGGAAGAAAGGGAAGAGGAAGGAGGAGAAAAAAAAAAAGGAAAGAAAAGGAGAATGCATTATTGAATGGAAATTCCTGGATTAGCAAATACACTGTTTACTTGGCCAAGTCTAAAAAGTTCCACTAAACTTCAATTTTCAGAGACAGAGGTGGTATTTATGCAGATGTTACTTAATAACTTTACTCTATTAAGTGTATCTGGGGGCTTCCTAGGTGGCGCACTGGTAAAGGATCTGCTGGCCAATGCAAGAGACACAAGTGATGTGGGTTCAATCCCTGGGCTGGGACGATCCCCCGGAAGAAGAAATGGCAACCCACTCCAGTATTCTTGCCTGGAGAATGCCAGGGACAGAGCAGCCTGGAGGGCTACAGTCCACATGGTTGCTAAGAGTCGGACACAACTGAGCACACACACACACACAAGTGTATCTGGAAACAAATTAGTTTATTTTCAGCAGGTAAACTCTTAATACTTATGTTGAAGGAATAAAGTTCATCAAGTACCTTTAAAGAATTTAATGAGATTTCCACTGTCCTTCAATACAAATGGTGGCCATTAATTTACTTAAGGTCAGTTTTGTTTT
This sequence comes from Bos indicus x Bos taurus, assembly GCF_003369695.1. NCBI lineage: Eukaryota > Metazoa > Chordata > Mammalia > Artiodactyla > Bovidae > Bos > Bos indicus x Bos taurus. The sequence continues at coordinate 31,363,389 of NC_040082.1, forward strand.
AGTTTTGGTTAAGATGTTGGGTCCTGAATCAGGATTCCTAGGCTAGAATTCAACTCCACTATTTGATAACTGTGTGAACTTAAGCAAGTGACCTACTCTCTCTTCATCTTAGTTTTCCCATTGCCAAATGGGGAAGGATAAAACCCTAAATCATAACGGTTTAGTGGGGCAATAAAGTGATTTATAAAAGCAGTTAAAATAGTATCTGGCACATAGTAAGTATTTAATAAACATAAGCTATAATTACTAGTAGAGTTCTTATTTAAGTATTTTAAATTCTATATATTTTTGTTACAAAATATGTACATATATCAACTCATAACAGGATGCAGACAAGGCATCCTGTACCATTGACTTAATGAGTTTGTAATAATTTTATTGAAATTATTTTCTCTAACACTGCTGCCATAGAGAGGGAAGCCAAAGTAACCACTGATTCGTGAGCCTAGAAGGTGTACTTTAGGAGGTTGACACAGATTTTCTAAATCTCCTTGAGGCCAGTATTATTCCAGCCTTGCTGCTTAGAGACCTACTTTTAAAGGTACACCTTCCCCATCATGCAGGTGTATCTACATCCTTCACTGTGGAGAAAGGGACAAGAACACCAAACATCCGCACCAATCACAAGCTAGAAAACAACAGCAACTCTAGCCTTCCAGCCACTGCCCTGGCAGCACTCTAACCCATACCAATACCAATGCCACCATTTGCCCATTCCTAGAGAACATGTCCTATTGTAGGTGGCCCAAGGACACAGAAAATAAATGATAATTTCACATTTCTTTGCAATTATTTTTGAGTTTAAAAGGCTCAAAAAAGTTGGGAGGGAGACTCTCTGATCAATTTGTCTAGAATATTTGTTTTCTTAAAAATAATAATGATAAAATATGTATAGTAACAATAACAACAATAGTTATTGTATAATATATACTAGCATATAATATATGCTTTAAGAAATTTCTGTAATGGTTATCCTATTACACAACTTTGGAAGATGATACGATCATTCCCACTTTATACATGAGAAGGGCTTCCTTGTAGCTCAGCTGGTAAAAAATCCGCCTTCAACACAAAAGACCTGGGTTCTATCCCTGGGTCAGTCCCCTGGAGAAGGAAATGGCAACCCACTCCAGTATCCTTGTCTGGAGAATCCCCATGGACAGAGGAACCTGGTAGGCTACAGTCCATGGGGTCTCAAAGTGTCAGACACAACTGAGTGACTGAGCACAGCACAATATGAGAAAGTCGAGGCTAAGAAGGTAGGTCAGTAGTTCTAGTGGCCCCACCGTCAGAAACTGGGGAAGGCAGGACCCTGAAGCCGCTTCCCATTTTCTTTGATTTGTCCCCATAATCTACCAGGAATTCAACCCTGTTCTCCTGTTCTTCGGGATACGCATCCTCTACTTACTTTTCATCTCTCCATCTATTTTACTTACTGCCTGTGTCACTGAGAGAGTATATCTTTCATCTTTGTTAATGATTTATGGATTCATTTTGGCGTCTTCATGATGTCCACTATTGTTTCTGCTACTTAAATTCACACCCAATTCTTCCTGAACCTCGTCCTACCTTTTAAACTAACTCCTTCCCTGGTTTGGCACCTGTGTTTGCATGTAATTCAGAGGATCCATTTGTCTCCTCAGTTAGGGACTCAGCCCTATATTCACCGCATGCAGTACCTTTTATTCCTGATTTCTTTGACAAGTGTGTCTCTATAGAATATTATGATTTTCCCAGAATGTGTAGGACAAGAAATACACACGATAACTAACTGAATCAACAACCCTGAAAGACTATTCTATAAGCACTCAGATGTTCAGTGCTTCCATTTTCACTGCGGAGCTAATTAGTTTTTTTGTAATTAGTGTTTATGAACTCAACCAGCACAAGGAAGTAACATACTGCACCGGATATTCCTGAAGTGATAGGTTACATTAAGAATCCCAAGTTATGAACGCCTGCTACTCATGGGAATGAAACTGGGGCAAAGCCAAGTGACCAGGGCCAAATGAAACAAATCCTAATCTCCTGACCCCGCCCTGACAAAACAGAAGCCTCGCCTTCACTTGTCACAAGGCTGTTTTCTAGGGAACAAAGCCCTGTTTCTGTTGAGGCGGGTGCAGCTACCAGCAAAGAAACACTCACCATGATTCAACCACGGTTCAGTTCAGAAGCGCAGAAGGCAAAGGAAGCAATTTTGACAAAGAATAGCAAGAGCTATCCATACAAATGTAGAACAAAAACACACACAAAAAAAGCTTAAAAGGTATTGATAATTAATTTCAAATACCATATGGAAACCGAAGCTAAAGAGAGGGAGAGAAGAAAGCCCAACAAAGACAAATGGAACTGCCGAGGCCATGAAAGCAAATGCCCCAACACTTCGGGCTGCAATTGCAACGCCCAAGTTTTTTCCTGTAATTATGGTTCTACTTATCCCATCTTAGATTCATAGAAAAATCTGAGTGGATAGGGGACTATTTCATGCTGGGAATACAAAAGTAAGTTTGAACAAATTGCCCATTTGTGATTATTTAAATAAAACATCATAATTGGAATATGTTGGTCGATAAAGGCAATTTTTTTTCCTTCTTTCTCTTTTGTATAAGAACAATAGACTAAATGCTATCCTGATTTTTTTTACTGCATTTCTGTAAATACAGTATTTAATGCCAGGTGCCCCCTCAATTTTACATTGTGATGGGCTACAGAAAAGGAGGAGTAAATGCACTCTGAGTTGTTTTCCACACCACTTGGGCTCTGACAAATCATTCACAACATTCTCTGCTAGGCTATTGTCTTCTATCATCATTCTCGGCAGCCTGACTCAGTGGTGCTCCAGTTAAAGGGGGTTCACTTTTACCACATTTATTCTAATAATGGTTCCTTTTACCACATTTATTCCAATGATGGTTCCCTTATACAGTTCTATTTGCCATCACTGTTTTCACAGACCCTTCAAAGTATATCTGTCAAATAGAAGTAAGTACTCCTTCTCTTTTATGTCCAGTAAAATATATTCTCTTTTGCTCCCAGCAAAGAAAAAGATAGTTTTTTATTATCTTGAGATAACAGAACTTCCTGCATCAAAAAATAAATGTTTCTTAGATATGGCTAACAAGATTTAGATACCCCATGTCATCAATTCTGTAGGCACACATAGTCAGGTCTTGAGGTTAAAGGGCCTGGTCTTATTTCCCCAGGCACCATCTATCAAGCTTTTGATCTTCAAAGAGTTTCTAGTTGATTGGACTTTTCAGCTTTTATATATACATTTTTGAAATAGTTTCTTATTTCTACAGGCATTTAAGCAGTACTGAACAAGTTATTCTTTCATAACATCCTTCAATAGATAAGAAATAAAAAGTATGATTTAAAGGTCTACATTGAACAAAGTTTGGGTCTACAAACTTTGGAGAAAATCTGAAGATGTATACCTGTGGCGGATTCATTTGGATATTTGGCAAAACTAATACAATTATGTAAAGTTTAAAAATAAAATAAAATTAAAAAAAAGAAGAATGAAACATCACCTCTGCCTTCAAAATTAAGGGGAAGACATAAGATACAGACCTATGAGTGTTACCTTAAAAAGCAGCTATGGATCCCAGATGCTAGAGGAATTAAGAGGAAACAGAAAGGATGTTAGGTGGCAGAAAACTGCACAACTGCTGACACCTGCATTCCCAGATTTACACAGGAGCCTGAAAGAACTAAAAAACCATCTAATTTAGCGACTAGTTTAGGTCTTTGATCTCTATGGGAAATACTTGGTGAGTGGAAGCTTGGTCCACTCACACCCCGCCTCTCCTTGAACCTCTCTTAGGATGATCACTTCCTGTCAAAATAGCTCATCCTCTCTGTGTTTTGAAAGCTTTTTCATATGTTAATTTGGAACCATGCAAATATTCTACTTTGACCCCAGGGATGCTGCAATTTAGGCCTGTGGTTAAGAGGCCAGGATCTGAAGTCAGACAGCCTAGATCCTAATCCAGACCTTGAAGGCAACTCTCTGGTTTCCTCTTCCACAATGTTCTTTATATCATACTGTAATGATCTTTAGAGAAGTCACATGATCAAGGTCACATATCTGGTAAGTTCCAGAACAACTGAGATATCCTAAAAATCCAGTGACTTTGCCATTATGAAACATTTCAAGAAAGTTTCAAATGTTTTATTCAGGACAGTACTATAGTTTCTTCTGTAATAAATGGTACCACAAAATTCAAGGTAGATTTCAATATTCCAAGTGACCAATTGGTTCAAGGGCTTTGTGAGAAATAGCTGTTTTTGTTCAGTTGGTAAGCTGTGTCTGATTCTTTTGTGATATGGACTGTACCCTGCCAGGCTCCTCTGCCCATGGGATTTTCCAGGCAAGAAGAGTGGAGTGTGTTGCCATTTCCTTCTCCAGGGGATCTTCCTGACCCAGGGATTGAACCCATGTCTCCAGCATTGGCAGGTGGATTCTTTACCATGGAGCCACCTGGGAAGCCCTTGTGAGAAACTGGGGTTATGAAAAACTAAACCAATTGTCTTAATGAGAAATAAGCCCATTAACCCCAACAGTGAACTGTACTAAAATTAAGAAGCCATAATTTCCACCCCCTATATCTTCTTTCCATTTCCATATTCAAAACTCAAGTTTGGACATTTGACCTATACTCTCTAAATTGAGGAATTTCCTGACATATTTTTCCTCATTCCAAATGTATGCTTCCTCCTTCATACTATTCTCCGTTATTATTAACTCAAAACATAGGACACATTGTACCATCTTCCTCTTTAAAAATCTAATCAACCCTAAATATCCATAGCACTGTGTCCAAACTTCTTGGGAAGCTATTTAAGATTCTTTCAACCAGCCCCAAATCTATCCACCTGTAGCCAAACTCATCTCACACTGAGAAAGTTGTTGTTGTAAGGAGTCAATAAATTCAACCCCTGACAAATTCCAATTGTCAATAAACTTTAGCTATTGTAACAGCATTATCCCAGAAGGCACTACCTTCTTCTGCAACTATGGCCATTTATTTAATCATTCAATCAATGTGTATTGAATTTATATTTTAGTGAATATGCAGGCAAAAGAGTAAAAATAAATAAACTATAAACTTCATTAGATACTGGTAAATACTAAGAAGAAAAATAAAGCAGAGAGAAAGGATAAAGTATACTGGTGAGGAGGGTTTGAACATTTAGATAAGTGACCAAGGAAGACCTCAGTAAAGGGGGTATTTGAGCCAAGAGCCAAAGAAAGTGAAATATTGCTTTCATGTATATCTAGGTAATTCCATTCAGAAGGAATACCAAGGGTGAGTAGCATGAGATAGAGCATGATCACTGTGCTTGAATTCTGGGAGAAAGCCAGTGTGGCTGGCTCAGATTTAGTTAGGAGGACACTAGTAGGAAACTGATGCATAAATTTAACATGAGAGAAGAGGATTTAGGGGACTGTAGGTCAAACTGAGGAGAAGGCAATGGCAACCCACTCCAGTACTCTTGCCTGGAAAATCCCATGGACGGAGGAGCCTGGTGGGCTGCAGTACATGGGGTTGCTAAGAGTCAGACACAACGGAGCTATTTCACTTTCATTTTTCACTTTCATGCATTGGAGAAGGAAATGGCAACCCACTCCAGTGTTCTTGCCTGGAGAATCCCAGGGACAGGGGAGCCTGGTGGGCTGCCGTCTATGGGGTTGCACAGAGTTGGACACAACTGAAGCGACTTAGCAGCAGCAGCCAGCAGGTCAAACTGAGAATTTTATCTTTTCCTTTTAATGTTATGGGGAACCACTGGAGGGTTTGAACAGAGGAATAAGACAGATTTTTTAAAGAAGAGAGTCACACTTCATTCTATGTCAAGCAGAACTCCCAAGTTTTTAGCTTAAAAAACTGAAAGAAGGAAAATACATCATTCCACTTCATTCAGTGACTGTATCTGGAAAACGTTTGGCCCATCCACTTTTATTCATCTATATTCTCTCTTCAGCCTAACCACCATCACTTTTTATCTAATTTAAAATACTACCATCATAAATGGTTTGCCATTATCAGCTCTTGTCCCCACTTAGTCAGTTTGTTTGGCAGAGATTAGGAGGATCCTTGAAACCTATGAAGTCCTGCAGTCGCTTACCTATTGACTTAGAATGTGACTTAACTCTTTATGGCCTGCAAGGCAGTACCCGATTTTGCCAGTCTCTCCTTCTTCAGTGTCATCCCTCTGGCTTTATGACACAAGACCTTCATACACTTGCCCCTCTATGTAGCGGCTGCTTCTCCCTGAAGTCTTTTGAATTGATAATGTCTTCACTTTCTTTTGATCACAGCTTAAATGGTAGTTTCTCAGAGAGACTTTTTCTGACTGTGCTGTGTAAAGCATGTCACTCTCTGTTATCCTATTATTCACCATTCATTCATAAATTCAATTGATATTAAATGTCTACATGTCCATATTCCCTTAAATGCCATTCTTTTCTTCTCATTACATTTATTCTAATTTGTGACTATATTTCATATGGACTGCATATGGACTATATTTATAAATGGACTGCAGATCCCATAAAAGCAAAAGTCACATGTGTTCTGTTCACCACTGTATTATTTCTGATATGTGACAGGTAATCAAAAAATATTTGTAGAATAAATGAATAATGTTATTCAGGATCTGCTGTGTTTTCCTTTAGGCTTCTATTATAAAATTTATTTCATTAAAATTTTATTTCATAGGTAATTTTAGATAGTTCTTTTCTTAATAGCATGTAGCTAATTTGATATAGAAGCTATTTCTTTATCATTATTGTATCTTTCAAAAGGCCTAGCTTAGTTTTGTAACTAAAAATACTTCCTGAATTGAACTAATAACTGGGTAGAACATTAGGGCTTTCTTCAATACCTCAAACACATGCTTCTTTGAAGACTTGACTTTATTCCATTTTAAAAGGGTAGTATAAAATAACTAAGGCTCTTGGTAGTTCCAGAAGTTTAACAACAAAGCAAATGCACTTTTCATTTGTTTTTTTAGTTGCTAAGTCCTGTCGGTCTTTTGTGACCCCATGGACTGCAGCCCGCCAGGCTCCTCTGTCCATGGGATTTCCCAGGCAAGAATACTGGAGTGTGTTGCCATTTCTTTCTCCAGGGATCTTCCTGACCCAGGGATCAAACCCTCATCTCCTGCACTGCAGGCAGATTCTTTACTATCTGAGCCGCCAGGCAAGCCTCCACTACTTTCCATGCTTTAAAACTAATGACTTCCCATTACAATATCAAAAAATACCAAACTAGAGCCTCCAGAAGCCTCCAAAATATGTACATATGTTCACCAAACTCATTTTCTAGGATAATTTCCCTCTCTCATCTACAAATGTTCAGTCATGCTGGCCTTTTTTTTTAAGTATAGTGAATTTACAATGTTGTGTTAGTTTTGGGTTTATAGCAAAGGGATTCAGTTATACATACATACATATATATTCTTTCTCCGACTCTTTTCTTTTATAGGCTATTACAAGATGGTGGGGCTTTCCTGGTGGCTCAGTCAGTAAAGAATCCACCTACAATGTGAGGGACCTGGGTTCGATCCCTGGGTTGGGAAGACTCCCGGAGGGCATGGCAACCCACTCCAGTTTTCTTGCCTGGGGAATTTCTTGCCTGTCCATGGACAATCCCCATGGACAGAGGAGCCTGGCAGGCTACAATCCATAGGGTTGCAAAGAGTCAGACATGACTGAGTGACTAAGCACAGAACAAAATGTTGAGCATAGTTCTTTGTGCTATACTATACTTATTGTTTATCTATTTTATATATGCTGCTGCTGCTGCTAAGTCGCTTCAGTCGTGTCTGACTCTGTGCGACCCCAGAGATGGCAGCCCACTGGGCTTCCTCGTCCCCGGGATTCTCCAGGCAAGAACACTAGAGAGGGTTGCCATTTCCTTCTCCAATTCAGGAAAGTGAAAAGTGAAAGTAAAGTCGCTCAGTCGTGTCCGACTCTAGTGACCCCATGCACTGCAGCCTACCAGGCTCCTCCAACCATGGGATTTTCCAGGCAAAAGTACTGGAGTGGGGTGCCATTGCCTTCTCCCATTTCATATATAGTAGTGTGTATATGTTAATCCCCAAATCCTGATTTATCCTTCCCCTACCCCTCACTAGGGGCTTCCCTGGTGGCTTAGAGGATAAAGCATCTGCCCACAATGTGGGAGACCTGGGTTCGATCCCTGGGTAGGGAAGATCCCCTGGAGAAGGAAATGGCAATCCACTCCAGTACTCTTGCCTGGAATATCCCATGGACGGAGGAGCCTGATAGGCTATAGTCCATGGGGTCGCAAAGAGTCAGACACAACTGAGTGACTTCACTTCCACCCCTCACTGGGGCTTCCCAGGTGGCTCAGTAGTAAAGAATCCACTGGCCAATGTGGAGATGTGGGTTCAATCCCTGGGTCAGGAACATCCCCTGGAGAATGAAATGGCAACCCACACCAGTATCACTGTCTGGAAAATGGCATGGACAGAGAAGCCTGCCAGGCTAGAGTGCATGGAGTTGGAAAGAATGGGTCACAACTGAATGACTGAGCATGCTCTCCTCACTATTCCCTATGGTGACCATAAATTTGCTTTCTTTTCAAATTTTTTAATTTAAAAATACATTTTCAGTTATTTACAATGTTGTGTAAGTTTCTGCTGTATAGCAAAGTAAATCAGTTATACATACACATATATGCACTCTTTTTTAGATTCTTTTCCCATATAGGTCATTAGAGAGTAGAGTTTCCCATGCTATACAGTAGGTTCTTTTTAGTTATCTATTTTATATATAGTAGTGTGTATATGAAGACGGCAATGGCACCCCACTCCAGTACTCTTGCCTTGCAAATCCCATGGACGGAGGAGCCTGGTGGGCTGCAGTCCATGGGGTCGCTCAGAGTCGGACACAACTGAACGACTTCCCTTTCACTTTTCATTTTCATACATTGGAGAAGGAAATGGCAACCCACTCTAGTGTTCTTGCCTGGAGAATCCCAGGGACAGGGGAGCCTGGTGGGCTGCCGTCTATGGGGTCACACAGAGTTGGACACGACTGAAGTGACCTAGCAGCAGCAGCAGCAGTGTGTATGTCAACTCCAGTCTCCCAATTTATTCCCGTCTTTGGTAGCCATAAGTATGTTTTTTGTAGCTGTGACTCTGTTTTGTAAATAACAGAGCTTTCTCTGTTATTTGATGAACACTACATAAGTTCATTCGTGCCGTGTTTTTAGATTCCACGTGTGAGTGATATCATGTGATACCCGTCTTTTTCTGTCTGACTTACTTCACTCATACGACAATCTCTAGGTCCTTCCATGCTTGTTCTGTTGTGTATATGTACCACTTCTTCTTTATCCATTCATCTGTCAATAGATACTTAGGTTGTTTCCATGTCTTGGCTATTCTAAATAATGCTGCTATGAAAATTGGGGTACAGGTACCTTTTTGAATGATAGTTTTATCCAGATGTATGCTCAGGAGTGGCATTGCTGAATTATATGGTAACTGTTTTTAGTTTTTAAGAATCTCCATATAGTTTTCCATAGTGGCTTCTCCAACCACATTCCCATCATTAGTGTAGGAGGGTTTCCGTTTCTGCACACTCTCCAGCATTGATTATTTGTAGACATTTTAATGATATCCTTTCTAACTGGTGTTAGGTGTTAACTTATTGTAGTTTTAATTTACATTTCTCTAACAATTCATCCTGGCTTTTTTTTTTTTTTTTTTAAATCCCAAACCACAGAGAGTATATTCCCTTCTCTGGGCTGTGCACTGACCATTCCTCTACCCAGAATGCCCTTCACCCTGATTTCTACAGCACAGGCTTCTGCTCCTCCTCTAGGTTCCAATTCAAACACCACCTTTCCAGAGAGATCTTTGCAGAAAGTTGTGTACTTTCTTCACTCTTCTTCAAAGTACTCTATATATTTTCTATTTATCTTTTTGTTCTTAACACCTGCCACTCACTGCAATTAACTTATTTACAAGTTCATGGTTGATGTCTCCACTGCAGAATGTAAGTGCAATCCAGCACATATCTTGGAGTGTTCACTGCTGCTATCCTAGAACAATGACTGGTAAACCTTTGAACACACATAATAAATACTTGCAGAATGAATGAATTAACGCATACATGATGAAAATATCCCATGGGCATTTATTATAAACAGTTACATGGCTTATAGCTCTTGAATTGCATGTAAGCTAAACCCCACAAGATATGATTAAGAACAGAAATAGAACAATTCTAAATTATGAACTGGAAGTCATGTAAGTTCCCTTGTATAGGATGTTATACAAGGAAGAAAGAAGGTTTTCTGACGTAAAGGATGCTGGACTCTAATACGGGCTATTATTCCTAGATTTCCAGAATTCGGTTTTTCTCTTCTGTGGGTCTTCAAGAACTAGCATATTTCCTGGCTTAAATGAAATTACGATAGATGCTTATTGAATTGGTCTCAGATTAGAACACAAACCTACACTAGAACATTTGCTGCTATAAACTCCAGCATCACTCAAACTATATTTAAACCATATTTACTTATTTATAAGTATCATTTAAATAGATGGATATAAATTCTTGTCAGCTAATTTCCAGTGATTTACTAAAATGCTCTATTTAAAAATGTCAAGTGGCCATTAGCAGTAAATCTCCCAAAATTTATCTGCCATAATATTCCTACTTAAATATTGTCATTGCGTTATCTCATTTCATTGGTTAATTTTTAAAAAATCTTTCTGAAATTGTTGAAAGTTTTTAATAGCAATCTGTTCTCAAGAATACACAGAAGAACTGTTCAAAAAAGAGCTTCACGACCCAGATAATCACGATAGTATGATCACTCACCTAGAGCCAGACATGCTGGAAAGTGAAGTCAAGTGGGCCTTAGAAAGGCATCACTACGAACAAAGCTAGTGGAGGTGATGGAATTCCAGTTGAGCTATTGCAAATCCTAATATGCCAGCAAATTTGGAAAACTCAGCAGTGGCCACAGGACTGGAAAAGGTCAGTTTTCATTCCAATCCCAAAGAAAGGCAATGCCAAAGAATGCTCAAACTACCACACAGTTGCACTCATCTCACACGCTAGTAAAGTAATGCTCAAAATTCTCCAAGCCAGGCTTCAGCAATACGTGAACGGTGAACTTCCAGATATTCAAGCTAGATTTAGAAAAGGCAGAGGAACCAGAGATCAAATTGCCAACATCCGCTGGATCATCAAAAAAGCAAGAGAGTTCCAGAAAAACATCTATTTCTGCTTTATTGACTATGCCAAAGCCTTTGACTGTGTGGATCACAAGAAACTGTGGAAAATTCTGAAAGAGATGGGAATACCAGACTACCTGACCTGTCTCTTGAGAAACCTATATGCAGGTCAGGAGGCAACAGTTAGAACTGGACATGGAACAACAGACTGGTTCCAAATAGGAAAAGGAGTATGTCAAGGCTGTATATTGTCACCCTGTTTATTTAACTTCTATGCAGAGTACATCATGAGAAATGCTGGGCTGGAAGAAGCACAAGCTGGAATCAAGATTGCCGGGAGAAATATCAATAACCTCAGATATGCAGATGACATCATCCTTATGGCAGAAAGTGAAGAGGAACTCAAAAGCCTCTTGATGAAAGTGAAAGAGGAGAGTGAAAAAGTTGGCTTAAAGCTCAACATTCAGAAAAGGAAGATCATGGCATCTGGTCCTATCACTTCATGGGAAATAGATGGGGAAACAGTGGAAACAGTGTCAGACTTTATTTTTTGGGGCTCCACAATCACTGCAGATGGTGATTGCAGCCATGAAACTAAAAGACACTTACTCCTTGGAAGGAAAGTTATGATCAACCTAGATAGCATATTCAAAACCAGAGATACTACTTTGCCAACAAAGGTCTGTCTAGTCAAGGCTATGGTTTTTCCAGTGGTCATGTATGGATGTGAGAGTTGGACTGTGAAGAAAGCTGAGTACTGAAGAATTAATGCTTTTGAACTGTGGTGTTGGAGAAGACTCTTGAGAGTCCCTTGGACTGCAAGGAGGTCCAACCAGTCCATTCTAAAGGAGATCAGTCCTGGGTGTTCATTGAAAGGACTGATGCTGAATCTGAAACTTCAATACTTTGGCCACCTCATGCGAAGAGTTGACTCATTGGAAAAGACCCTGATGCTAGGAGGGACTGGGGGAGGAGGAGACGGGGACGACAAAGGGTGAGATGGCTGGATGGCATCAGAGACTCGATGGACATGAGTTTGAGTGAACTCTGGGAGTTGGTGATGGACAGGGAGGCCTGGCATGCTGTGATTCATGGGGTCACAAAGAGTTGGACATGACTGAGCAACTGAACTGAACTGTTCTCAATTTAAGGTGATTAAAACACATGGAACAGAAATGGAAGGCACATTCTCCCAAGACTTACTAAACATCTCTATGCCCAGCTGCCAGTAGGGGCTGCTAAGGCAAGCTTGCAGTTGAATAAGATTGCAAGGCACAGATATTGACGTTTGCTACTCTGGGCCAGGTTGGGCCAAATTCAGTCCATCTGGACCCTCTGTAGGGTCTGCTTCTTTTACCTTGTAACTTATTTCAGCCACCTTCCCTAAGATCAATTTACCTGGTCATAGAATAACTCCAGGACTATTATCTTAAGACATTACAAATAAAACTAAAAACACATACAGTCATATTTATTTCTATTTCATATTTATTTCTATAGTCTTTTCTTTGGTTCTACCCAAATGCACTGTTTCCCAAGTGACTGTTAATCTTCTTAGGAAGAGGGATTTAACCCCCTGGGTCTATTTAGATCTTTCTATTTGTGGTAAATAGAGAAGGACAAAATCCCATATAGTTTCACATCTGTAGTTCAGAATTTTACAATAAAATTGGAGTTCTCTTCGGAGAAGCTCGTGTCCAGAATTATTAGCTCAAAATATATAGTTTAAAATGCTTTAAAAAATAGTTATGTTCCTTTAAAATGAGACAGTTGGCAAGGATGAATCACATGCTGTTTCTGAGGAGCTCACATTTGGAAACAGACAGCAATCACATCTCTCTGGCTAAACACCGTTTGCAATTTTAAATATGAACAACAGTGAGTTTCTCTTTGAGAGCACATGCAACTATATTTCTCAAGGATGAGCCATCCAACGGAACAGCTGATGAAAGCTATGATGGCCTCATGTAATGCGGTCATCAGCTGAGCTCCTTCAATGGGCTAGCCATTGTATTCAATACTCCACATAATCTGTCTCTAATCTCCACACCAGCACTTCAAGGGAAATATTATCTGTACTTCACCATGAAGAACCCAGCGCTCACAGTTGGGTGACTAACTTACTCAAGGTCACCATCTAATGAGTGTCACAGCTAAGATGAATGCAAACTCAGATCTTTCAAACCGTCCCTTATACCAAAGCCTCTCTGACTTGGTCTTTCATCAGAACAGTCAGGTGGCTTGTAAAAAACCCGTATCTCTGGGCCCAGCTCCAAAGTTTCTGATTTAGTAGGTCCTACGTGGGGCCTGATGATCTGCATTTCTCTCAAGTTCACAGGTGATGATATTTCTGGTCCCAGACCACACGTTGAGGAGTGTTGGCCTACATCACGCTTTTGGTTAAAATGTAAGTCTTGCCATCAGGACCAACCAAGTACTGATCTTACTTCAGAAGTTTTACATATGCTTTTATGAAATTTAAAATGTATCAACATAACATTTATCAAGACCTTTATAGATGTTACTTCTGGAATTTCAGGCAGTTTTAGTGTTCTTTATGAATTGTTTTATGTTTCAAAAATGAGCACATAATTTTGATTACTGGTGAATAAAAATGATTGCATTTAGGAAAAATAAAACATAAACCCCCAGAAGTGTGACATTTGCAGGGATCTCAGTATCTCAACACCTTTTCTAGCTGGGGAGAATATACATATATACACAGAAACACATATCTTTACATGCACAAGGATACAAACCTAATTTTTCAGCCTAACCTAGGTCAGGAAGATTTGTCAAATTCTGAACCAGCTGCTCATTCCACTTAGCCAGGCCTGGTAAATTCACTCCCTCAGATAGGTTTCTTTATCTGTACATTGTGAAGACTGGACTAGAATCAAACATCTCATAGTTAAAGGACTTTTAAAAGACTATCTAGTCTCCAAAGTTCAGTCCAGTTCTGTATACTGTATTAATGTAAATTCTCCTTTCAGGGTTTGAAGGAGAAAAGACCAAATATCAGGCACCTTGGGATGTGAGGGTCATTTAAATGAGACCAGAATAAATGGAAGTGTGTTCAACAAGACGGTTAAAGATGCAGGGCCAATTGGTCAAAATAGCCTAGTTACAGTTTTACATTTTTAAATGATATCATATTACATAATGATAGCACATGACCATTTGTATCCTGCAAATTATGCCAGCTAAAGGAAACACCCTGGTATTTATGCGATGCTTAGTGCATCTGTCACCATGGCCTTGTGGCCCAAATCAAAGTGATCGGAGCAATTAGGATGATTTCCCTATTTGTGTGAATTTTAAAGACTATAGTTTTAGAGTCAGTGGCAGATGACCTACTAATGGTATTTAATGGTTCTCTCAGCAAATTGTGAAGTACCTTGAGTGACCCACTGGTTAAGTACAGAAAAGGAAAATTGGAGTTTTAACCATTTCATCCTTCATTCCTCCTTGTTTCTCTTCTGGATAACAGTGTTAGATTTTTTCCACCTTCAAGGAAGAATAGCGAGAGGAAAAAAGGGAGGGGGGTAGAAAATTAAGATTTCCTGAGCACTAGGCTAACCATCAATATTAGCCATGGTATTTGATCTTTGTAATACTACAGCAAAAGGAAATACCTTCATTTTGCAAATGAGGAACTGAGGTCACACAGCTGGGGAGAAATGAACTGGGATTTGAACTTGATCTACCTGAGTTTTCCTGGTGGCTTCCCAGGTGGCTCAGCTGGTAAAGAATCCACCTGCAATGCAAGAGACGTGGGTTCGATCCCTGGATTGGGAAGACCCCCTGGAGAAGGGAACAGCTACCCACTCCAGTATGCTGGCCTGGAGAATTCCATGGACTGTATAGTCCATGGGGTCGCAAAGAATCAGACACAACTGAGCAACTTTCACTTTCACTACCTGACTCAAGAGTACAAGTGTTTCCACAATGTTTCCCAGAGAGAGAAATGCCAAGAACATTTCTCTATGATGCTCGGGGGTGGCAGTGGAAGCTAAAAAGGACAAGATAAGACTTCAAGCCCACTAAGGCTGAGATATGACCCGCAGTGGAACCCCTACAGATGTTCTTAGATTCTTAGTTTTTCTTTTTTTAAAAAGACACTTCTTGGTATTTACATACATGAGCATCATAAACAAGCAAATCAAAGAAAGTCAAGAAGAAAGGGGAACAAAAAGGAAAGAGATTCAAAACCAAGGCAGCCATTAAGGAGAAGCAAAGACAAATTTGATCAGGGGAGGATAACTAGAGCTGAGACACGAGGAAAGCAAAACGAAGCTGGCAAGGGTAACAGAGCAGTTTGGGCATCCTGCCTTAGCTGCTTCTTCTCCCTTCTCTCTCAGCAAACAACCTAATCACTGGCCTGAAAACAAGGGGCAAGCAGTTGGCCGAGGAACCCAAGTCAAGGCAAGTTAGAGCAGACCAATTCCTGCCAAAGAAGTTTCTCACCCTGGGAGCAGGTGATAAATCCTGCAAGGCTCATGTCTGTAGAAGGGGAAATATGTCTCCTCTCCAAATAAGACTAACTTCAGGGCTTCTAGGTTAGCTCTGTCTGTCAGACTCCATATAGGAAAACAAAAAATTGGAAAGCAGGCCTGAAAGGAAGAAGCTTCAAGAATGGCACCCATTTCCTTTGCTATCTTGGACCAAATACCCCGCAAATCCTCTACTATTTATGCCTGCTTTGATACACTGGCCAAATAAGTGAGTTTTTACTCTTGGACAAAAATTTCTTCATTTTGTGAATATACATCATAGCTAGAATTGTAACATAATCTCCAGAGAAGAGCATCAGTTTAAAAAATAAATAAATAAACATCTTTTTGACTGAACTAGCAATTTCCTAGTCCCTTCGTGCTTACAGGAGAGTTCATTTGAAAATGGAGGGGCCTTAAAGACTCAGAGAGTAGGTGCTCTTTATCCTAAGGAAGTGGCTTAAAATAGCAAAACGGGGAATTAGGAGTACAGGTGTGTTCTAGATGTATTTTTGTCATTACAGGAAGAGGTCCCTCTAAAAGTAAAAGAAACACTTGAAAGTCTTAATAACCCTTAAAAAAATGTTGTTTCTGTGTAGCTAGGCCATGAATGAGCTGCTTCTGCATACATCAGAAAAGAAGGCCATAATTTGACATGTGATTTAAGGCAGGATCCACCTGCATAATTAAGAATCTTATCTATTCAGGTCTTTTCCTGAACAAAATCCATCTCCTTTTGAGCCCTAACTGTAGTTTGGTACAGTGGTTTTTTATACTGCCTAGGATAGTTTTAGCGCATGAATTTTTTTTTTTTTTCATATTTACTTCACTTGTATTAGATTGTAAGTCTAGCCATTCAACAAATATTTTATTGAGCAGCCACTACGTGCCAGAAGACAAACACTGTTAGACTGAGGATTTAAATCGTATTTGATTTTGATTTTTCTTCATTTATCATAAAATGAAAATAGTAGTAGTACTTATTCCATAGGGCTTCTGTTTGAATCCAATTACAGAAGCAACCCTTTACCCATGGTCTGAAGTGTCATAAGTGTTCAATACACATTATTATATATCATTATTGCTAGCATATACATCACTATTGCTAGCACAGTGCCTGGCATACACCAGAGATTTAATAAGCATTTGCAGAAGGAATGGTCAAAGACTGGTAGCATACAGTGCCCAACAAGGCAGTGACTATGCATATTATGCCCCTGGGGAAGAGACAGGCTACCCACTCCAGTGTTCTTGGGCTTCCCCTGTGGCTCAGCTGGTAAAGAATCTGCCTGCAATGCGGGAGACCTGGGTTCCATCCCTGGGTTGGGAAGATCCCCTGGAGGAGGGAATGGCTACCCACTCCAGTTTTGTGGCCTGGAGAATTCCATGGACGAGTCCATGGGGTTGCAAAGAGTCGGACACAACTGAATGACTTTCACTTCACTCACATGCATATTATACAATTGGTTTTATCATTACTAACTGGCCCCATGGTTCCAGTCATTTAATAGGTTTTGGGAAGGTTTACTTATAGTAAGTTGACACTAAAATCATTTTGTTTTCAAAGACTTAAAAGGTGCAGTTAATTTTTAGAGTGGAATATATGAGCACTATGCGTGATAGCAGAAATCACACTGGGTTGGAATAAGCCCAGCATCCTGACAGGGTCATTTCTTCCAAATAGATGTATGACATTTAAAAGTCACTTTCTAGACCTCCCTGAACATTTCTTCTTCAATTGTAAAATGAGGAGGATTAGACTCAAACTTGATGTTTCCTTCCAGCATTAACTGTTTATGATCCTAAATAATTTTCACAGTAAGATTCTGAAAGGGCTGTAGCCTGCCAGGCTCCTCTGTCCATAGGATTTCCCAGGCAAGAATACTGGAGTGGGTTGCCATTCCCTTCTCCAGGGAATCTTCCTGACCCAGGAACACCGAACTGGGTCTCCAGCATTGTGAGCAGATTATTTACCACCTGAATGACCAGGAAAGCCCTTAACAAATGCAGATGAATAAATTATGTCAACTTTTGGTTTTCCCTCCATGACCTTCCTAGGGGTTGTGTGGACAACAATGACCATTGTTAACAGCATCTGAGGACTTCTAAAAGCCAGGTAATATGTGTTAAGTGCTTTTACATGGAGTCTCTCATTTAATAAGTTTCACAAGTCAAAATAAAGTATTATTAATATCTCCAAAACAAACTCAAATTTAGAGAAAGTTACTAACTTGCCTCTGGTCATATAGATGACAAGCAGAATTAGGACATCTGAGCTCAGTATATCTTACAAAGGTGAAATAAATTGAGTTCTGCCTGCCCCCATAAAACTAAGCTTGGTCTTAAACTCCTTTCACTGATGGGTCCTCAGTCATCCTAAATTGGCCCACTGTACCTAGATTGACAGGTAGATATTTTTAAGTCTCCAATCATGCATGGTTGTGGGATGTTTGCATCTGTGATTGCACATGTGAGACCCACACACAAGGCTGCAATGTGGGCATGGACATTCCCCATACAAGAAAGTGTCAGCTGACAAGTTGCCTTTGTAAGACATAGTTAATCACTCTACTAGGAAAATAATACTTTACACATGCTCCCCACTGCTCCTCTCTCCCTCAACTCAATGGAAGACAGCCCTAAGCTGACTGTTTCAAAAATGTAATTCTAAAATATTTAAAAAAAAATTACTTTCTAAATATGTTTCACATGTACAGATCCCACTTGTTGGATTTGGGTCACAAAACAGTTGGTAAGTTGGAGATACCCAGAAGTATATGTGTACGCTAAGTCCCTTCAGCCATGTCCGACTCTTTGTGACCCTATAGACAATAGCCTAGCAGGCTCCTCTGTCCATGGGGTTCTCTGAGCAAGAATACTGGAGTGGGTTGCTGTGCCCTCCTCCAATGGATCTTCCTGACCCAGGGATCAAACCAGCATCTCTTAACCAGTCTCCTAGAGGGTTATTTCAAATGGTCAGGAACCTGATTATCTCAATTGACCAGGAAGGTTGTATGGTGAAAGAAGGTGGAATGTCCCTTGAAATGAGAAGACTCTAAACATGATTCCTAAATGGAGAGGATTTTTTTTTTTACTATGTTGCTACTGGAAAAGTAGTTGGGCCCTATTCTTACAGTGCATCAACCGAGGCCTTAAAGTTAATTACAGTCTTGTATTTACTCTGACTCTATTATCTGATATTTACAGATGAAAAGAAGATGGTTTAATCACCAAGGTGGTTTTTAATGTGTGCTTATCTCCCTTTATTCATGCCATGGGGGAAAAAAACATGTATTTGTAATTCTAAAAAAAAGGAAAAAGAATGAAGGATTTCATCTAATCTTTAATTTCCTAACATACATCAAATGAATCTGAGTATTGCAGCCCCCTAATCTATACAGCGCAGCCTTTTTTCATTTCTCTAACATGGAACACGTGGAAAAGACTCCTCCATTCTGAAATGGTTAATTTCAAACTTTCCCTGGGTACTCTCCTCTGAGCCCCATTACCAACACATGATTGTCACTGCAGCATGGCTTTCCTGACACATGGGTGTTAAAAGGCAGTGACAGAGCCAACAGGAGTGAACCGAAGCCATTTCTCTACACTGTAGAACTACCCTGACAATCCAAAGGAACACGCCATCTGCATTCTGTGTTGCTGCAACCACTGAACTGTGGGTTTGCAATTTCAGAATTCAGAATGTCATGCCCGGCGCCACTTTAGGGAGCTCCCACAGCTGCTACTTTTGCTTCCCTGCCTTTAGAATTCTGATGCTGAAGTTAATACACGAAGACATCCTTGTGTAGTGATGGAGACATGGCAGTAGGGCATGCTAGAGCACCATATATTTTCACGCACTTATTTATTCAAGCTGTGTGGCCTTCCCCCATCTCCCTTTCCCTCTGCAACTTATCAACCCGAGCCCTCAGACACTCACACCCACACAATGATCTCAGCAGGCAAGGAGGAAAAGTAAAAGCAAATGTACTTTAGAAAAAGTACAGGAAACCAACACTGAAATGGCCATTACTTGGCATTTCAATTTTACCTGTGGTTTCAGCTTCTGCTCCAAGTACACGCAATGAATGTGGCCTGATTACCTTAATTCAGTGATATTGCCAATAATCACAATGACAGGCAGTGTCTAAGAGATTGTCCTTGATGGCAGAGTCACAGAAATGGAGATATGGAGAATGTCCGTTGAGCACAACACACAAAAGGAAGAATAGAGAGATGCTCAGTGCTCTCTATCCTTGGAGAAGGGTGGCTGGTAAGAGTGAATTCACTTTGTGATTAACAGTAGGGTTGATAAGTTGATCTTTTACTGATCTCTTCTAGCATTCTTACTCTCAATTCCATGGGAGGATCAGAGGAGAGCCGAGATACAGAACAACCACAGAGACAGTTTAGTGCTGATTTGACTTAGTATGAATAAGAGAAAGTTTTACAAAATGAGTTAGAGTTAAATATAGTCATAAAGAAAATTGATTTTAAAATACCAAGGGCTATTCCTTGAATAAAAAGAATCACCAGCCAACCAAAAGGAGCCTTTCTAGTTGCAGTACTGACTGCTGAGAGGAAGTCGATTTTCTGTCTTTGATAACCACGGACATTTTAAGGTAGGGAAATCTGTTGGGTTAGGGAAATCATAGATGAGATGGAAGGCAAGGGTTAAGGATACTGCAAGTCATTGATGTGATGACAGACTAAGAAGTGACCAATGAATATGAGAAGAACACTGAGACGTAAGAAGATATTGGTAATGGGGAGGAAGTGCAGAGAAAGGTGGAGATTCTAGACCGTGCTCTTTGTATTCTCAGCTCTCAGAAAAGCATCATTAGAAAGTATAACTCTTCACAGGATACTCTACCTCTGGCCTACACAGTATGAACATCAGAACTTGAGCTGCAGTTATCAATTGAAATTTACTTATTCCAGGCTCCTCTCCATTGCAATATCTCAAGATATTCTTAAATGGCTTTTTAAAAGATTTGAAAATATTGAGATGAACTGATTCTGTGCACCAGGATACCCCCTGCAGAGGTTAAAGTTAACTTAAACAAGACACTCACAGAATCTTGTGTGGGTAAATATATGTATTTACATGGCTATATGCTTCTAGCTATGCATATTCATGGATATCTCACATGAATATGTGTATACGTGTGTATATCCTTATCTAACTGACAATAATATGCAATGAGCTTCTGAAATCTATCTTTAATTCCTCCTCAGAAAGCAATGAAGACATGCTTAGACAGAGGCAGACAGGATCCCATCTTATCTTCTGTTTCACTGGTTGCCTTCTGTCTCCATTTGCTGCATGGTCCCAAAACTACATCTCCGTGTTTACAACACTACTCTGGAATAAGTCATTTATTTGTATCAGGTTTGATGTATCAACTAGAGTTTGGGCACAGTTTCTCCTCTGTGATATTCCACAATTCACTCATTCATTCCTTCACTCAATAAGCATTTATGAAGCACTCATTAGGGAGCAGGCATTGTTCTGTCAAGTCCTAAAAATATAGTCATGAGTCAAAGAGACACAAATTCAGTGCCTTTATGGAGCTTACATTCTTAGGGTACACAGACAAACAGATTAATCAGCAAATGTCAGATTATGAAGCATAAAGCAGGATAGAGGGGAATAGGGAGTGGGTAGCCAGTAGGGTGTGTCGGGTTTTTAGATTTTACATTAAGTAGGTAGGGTGGTGCCATTCACCTATGTGCTGTTTGTTAGTGGTCTTTCTCCTCTGTTTCTTCCTCATCTTTTTTTTTTTTGAATAGGAGGGATTTTATAGCTCCCTGAATACTAATTAGGAAGAGTCAATTTTCATGTTTAGTACCTCTTAAAAAAGCATCCTCACTATGTCTATTAACTGACTTTAGTCTATTTCTAAACACTCGGTATTTTGCTATATTAAACAGTATTATTCCTAGCAGCAGAAGACTGAAAGTAAATAAGTGTTAGTGGCTCAGTCGTGTCCAACTCTTTGTGACCCCATGAACTGCAGCCTGCCAAGCTCCTCTGTCCATGGAATCCTCCAGACAAGAATACTGGAGTGGGTTGCCATGCCCTCCTCCAGAGGATCTTCCTGATCCATAAGCTTTATCTCAATTCTATGAATATCTTAAGAATTTGCTAATGGAAAATTATGGCATCATACGCAGGCTACCTTACATATTACCACTTGTCAAAGAATAAAATATAGAAAGCCAAATTAAAAGAGAAAAATGGTCATGTTATCTAATTACCTGTGAAATTCTTGGGGCAGATTGGTTAAAAATAAGTTAACCACCATATGGTACCATCTTATCTATTAATTTTATGAAAATTATAAAATAATGATGCCATCAAATGCTGTTCAGCTTGTAGTTGAATTACCTTTTAGTGTAGTATCTTTTAAAATGTTAGTCACTCAGTCATGTCCAACTCTTTGCAACCCCAGCGACTGTAGCCTGCCAGGCTCCTCTGTCCATGGAATTCTCCAGACAAGAATGTTGGAATGGGTAGTTATTCCCTTCTCTAGGGGATCTTCCCAACCCAGGGATTGAACCTGGGTCTTCTGCATTGCAGGCACAGTCTTTGCTATTTATCAGGGAAGTCCTACCATACTTAATTTACTGATGGTAGTGTAAAATGGTAAAAATTATTTGATGTGTCAAGAGTCCCAAAGGAGGTCATTCTTTTCACATATTAATTCTACTTCTATAAACTTACTGTAAATAAATACAAAATTATTTATTGAACCACGAAGTGACCTAGTTACTTAACAACCAGGAAATGGTTAGGTAAAGTCGAGTACATCAATCCTATATATG
Source organism: Bos indicus x Bos taurus (assembly GCF_003369695.1). Lineage (NCBI taxonomy): Eukaryota > Metazoa > Chordata > Mammalia > Artiodactyla > Bovidae > Bos > Bos indicus x Bos taurus. The sequence continues at coordinate 31,385,936 of NC_040082.1, forward strand.
GCATTCTAAAAAGGAAATCATTGAAGATAAATAAGACTGAAGCGTAATTGAAAAAAAAAGCATATAAAAATATGACTATTCTATGTAAAAATGCACTATGTTCTATAAACTATTCTATGTATTCCAAACGATTAGTATCAAAAAGAAAAATGAAAATCAATGATTTACTAGGAAGATATAAAAATGCATATATTACTAATATATATTAATATCATATATATATACTAATAACATTTTATATATTAGGCTACCCTTGCTTAAATATTATTTCTACAATTTATAAAACATAATTTTAATGTTTGAGGCAAGCAAATTCTTGAATGAGTCTGTGAAACTGTATTAGATGCCTGATGTCCCACTTTTTGTTAACTGTGTCATGTCATCTTTAAGATGATATCCATCTCATCTTATGTAAAGATTCTGAGGCTCCTAACTATATTAAATCACATATTAAACATATTTTCTCATTTCTCCAAATTCAAGATTCTAATTCTCTTTAATGCACTATTTTAATTGGAATGTTGCTAAATCCGTTGACAGTCTTACCAACCATTTTAACAGCCTTTTAATTTGTCGTCTAGAAAATTATAACTCTTCATTAACTTTGGGAGACACAGCGTTGCAGTTGTGATATATCATTCCTCATTTTATTAACAATCTACTTAATGAAATTCAGGCTTCAAGCAGATGATGGTGATAATGTAAGCACTTGCCCTGGATTTTTTTTTTTCTTTAACAAAATTAAGAATTTACTGATAAGCATAATAGGAGAACAAACATTCAATTCCTCAGGAGTGCAAGAAGCAAAAACCTAAAGAAAGAGATTTTTTTTGACTCCTCCTATATGTAATTAATATCCATATGAATTTTTCCAAAATACCTAATCCCTTTACAACATCATTTGCCACTTATGGCAATACTGGGAGGCTATGTCTGTCATTCAATATTTATAAACATAATCCACTTGGATCAAAGAAGAGGAATGACATAATCTGACAGAGAATCTCGGTGAGCGTGAAAATGACACTCAGGGCAGGAGGCAGGTGCAGGAGAAAGGACACTCCTTTGGCAGGGGGCAGGGAGCCATCTGGAGGTTCTTTAGCGGATTCCCTGGTGGCTCTGCGGTAAAGAATCTGCCTGCCAATGCAGGAAACATGGGTTCGATCCCTGGGTGAAGAAGATCCCACTGGAGAAGGGAATGGCTACCCATTCCAGTATACTTGCCTGAAGAATTCCACAGACAGACAGAGGAGTCTGGAGGGCTATTATCCACGCGGACGCAGAGTCAGGCATGACTGAGCACACATGCTGGAGGTTCTCTATTCCAAATGGCATTCACATGTATCTATACATTTAAATATAGTTGCTTTCTTGCTCATCAGATCTCTCATACTGTGGTCTTAATAATTAATTCTGAAATTAATTATGACTAGATATATTCAAAGGTCTGGCAAGTCAGTTGAAGAGCTGAGACTGAGTCTTCAGAAAAGCAGACATAGAAGGAGTAACCTGAGGGATCTTAAGGATCATTCATGTTTCTTACTCTCACTTTAGGGAAGAGAATTGAAGCTTCCAGAGGGTCACTGACTTGCCAAGGTAATATAAGTAAATTAGTGTCAGAGTCAAGGCTTCATGAGGACAGGGTAGTCCTCTGCCAGGGCCCATTCCGGCAGCACATGTGCTGGCTACACAATGACTGAGCCCTCCAAGACATCATGCCTTATACTGCATTCACCTTGGCAGTGCCCCACGAAACTGCAGAGATGACTATAAAAGATAGCTTCAGTGGGGAAAAGCATCTTCTCACAATGTTTTATTTTTTTTTTCTTCTTTTTTTGTTCAGGTTTATATAGCAAATGTTGTAACACACTGAGATTAATTTTCACATAAGACCTATTTTTCCCACAGGAATCAGACATCATTTCATTCTTCATGCCCTTCTCATATCATGACAGTGTCCTCCCCAGAGATGATTTGTTGTATAGGTGGAAAGCTTCCCACAGACACATACAAAATAGACAGAAAAATCCAGTCATCCTTGCCTTTGTCTCTTGATTCCATCTTTTGTGTTCTGGCATTTGTGTATTTTGAACCAGGAAGCAAGAGTTCCTTTTGAAATAAACTCTAGTCAATAATTTATAGTTAGGGCAAATGGAAACTAATAGTAGATCAGGGTATTATATGACCTGGAATTTATTGTTAATTGTTCTAATGATCATCTGATTAAAATACGTCACAACCAAATCCAATCAAAGCCCCCAACTCTATGTGCAAATTCTTTAAATAATATAATATACATTTAATAAATATGATTTTCATGTATGTTCATGAATATAAATGTGTAAATATTTTATTGTGCTTAATACACACTGTATGTTCTCTGTGATTTATCCAACATACATGTTTAATATGTTTATACTTATGGGCTTTCCAGGTGACACAGTGTGAAGAATCTGCTTCCCACTGTAGGAGATATAGGAGATGTGGGTTTGATCCCTGGGTTAGGAAGAGCCCCTGGAGATGGAAATGGCAATCCACTCCAGTATTCTTGCCTGGAAAACCCTATGGACGGAAGAGCCTGATGGGCTACAGTCCACGGGGTCACAAAGAGCTGGACATGACTAAGCACACAAATATTTATACACATATGTATAAATAAACATGAGGAAGCCTTACAAAGCTGTGAAAAGAAGAGAAGCTAAAGACAAAGGAGAAAAGGAAAGATATGCCCATTTGAATGCAGAGTTCCAAAGAATAGCAATAAGAGAAGAAAGCCCTCCTCAGTGATCAATGCAAAGAAAGAGGAAAACTGTAGAATAGGAAAGACTGGAGATCTCGTCAAGAAATTTAGAGATACCAAGGGAACATTTGATCCAAACATGGATACAATAAAGGGAAGAAGTGGTATGGACCTAACAGAAGCAGAAGATATTAAGAAGAGGTGGCAAGAATACACATAAGAACTATACAAAAAAGATCTTCATGACCCAGATAACCACAATGGTGTGATCACTCTCCTAGAGCCAGATATCTTAGAATGCAAAGACAAGTGGGCTTTAGGAAGCATCACTATGAACAAAGCTAGTGGAGGTGACAGAATTCCAGTTGAGCTATTTCAAATCCTAAAAGATGATGCTGTGAAAGTGCTGCACTCAATACGCCAGCAAATTTGGAAAACTCAGCAGTGGCCACAGGACTGGAAAAGGTCAGTTTCCATTTAAATCCCAAAGAAAAGCAATGCCAAAGAATGTTTAAACTACTGCACAATTGCACTCATTTCACATGCTAGCAAAGTAATGCTCAAAATTCTCCAAGCCAGGTTGCAACAGTATATGAACTGTGAACTTCCAGATGATCAAGCTAGATTTAGAAAAGGCAGAGGAACCATAGATCAAATTGTCAACCCCTGCTGGATCATCGAAAAAGCAAGAGAGTTCCAGATAAACAACTACCTCTGCTTTATTGACTATGCCAAAGCCTTTAACTGTGTGGATCTCAACAAACTGTGGAAAATTCTTAAAGAAGTGGGAATAACAGACCACCTGACCGGCCTCCTGAGAAATCTGTATGCAGGTCAAGAAGCAACAGTTAGAACTGGGTATGGAACAACAGACTGGTTCCAAAGTGGAAAAGGAGTATGTCAAGACTGTATACTGTCACCCTGATTGTTTAACTTATATGCAGAGTACATCATGCAAAATGTCAGGCTGGATGAAGCACAAGCTGGAATCAAGATTGACTGGAGAAATATCAATAACCTCAGATATGCAGATGATACCAACTTTATGGCAGAAAGTGAAGAAGAACTAAAGATCCTCTTGATGAAAGTGGAAGAGGAGAGTGAAAAAGCTGGCTTAAAATTCAACATTCAGAAAACTAAGATCATGGCATATGGTCCCATCACTTCATGGCAAATAGATGGGGAAACCATGGAAACAGTGAGAGACTTTATTTTGGGGGGGCTCCAAAATCACTGCAGATGGTGACTGCAGTCATGAAATTAAAAGATTCTTGCTCCTTGGAAGAAAAGCTATGACCAACCAAGACAGCATATTAAAAAGCAGAGACATTACTTTGCCAACAAAGGTCTAGTCAAAGCTATGGCTTTTCCAGTAGTCATGTATGGATGTGAGAGTTGGACTATAAAGAAAGCCAAATGCCGAAGAATTGATGCTTTTGAACTGTGGTGTTGGAGAAGACTCTCGAGAGTCCCTTGGACAGCAAGGAGATCCAACCAGTCAATCCTAAAAGAAATCAGTACTGAACATTCATTGGAAGGACTGATGCTGAAGCTGAAGCTCCAATACTTTGGCTACCTGATGTGAAGAACTGACTCATTTGAAAAGACCTTGATGCTGGGAAAGATTGAAGGCAGAAGAAGTCAGCGACAGAGGATGAGATGGTTGGATGGCATCACCGTCTTGATGGACATGAATTTGAGTAAGCTCCGGTAGTTGGTGATGGACAGGGAAGCCTGGCGTGCTGCAGTCAGTGCGGTCACAAAGATTCGGACACAACTGAGCAACTGAACTCGACTGAATTGTATATAAATATATACGAGTACAGTCAAGTGAAAAAATTAAAAGTATATCCTACAAGTATATGGTACAACCCTTAATTTCATAGGATTTAGGAGTTAAGATGCTGTTGCAAAAATCCTGAGGTTTGAGGGGTAGTCATTTGATCTTATGGAACCCCTCCTTAACTGGGCTCTAAACAAATATGACATAGGATCTCCACGCTCATATAATAAAAACTGGTTTAGCAAAGTATCATTACAACAAAATACTTCATAAAATATGTTGGGATATGATTTGTAAATTGAATTATAATTTTATTTTTAAAAGTCCCTAAATGTTTAAACCAGTATTAAAGCCTAGCCTACTTTCTCTTTTCCCCTTCTACATTAACATGATTTAAAATGTTCACAAGTTCTTCAGATGAAATTAGTGACATGCATAGAGATTTATATAGAATCATGCTCACTGGAGTATTATAATAAAAAATGCATGAAAACTAAAATTCCATCGGAAGAAAAAGATTAAATGAAAAGCATAGTGTGGGTATATCCATATGACAATGCCACACAGCTGTTAAAGAAAACTTATATCAGAATAATATTTTCAGAAAAAGAACACATTCATGACATAGTAAGTAAAATGAGTACGGTACTACATAGTACATATAGTTCCAAGTTTTAAAACACATTACCCAAATACATAAACAGATTAAGAGGCTAGAAAATAAATATTCCAAAATGATAATAGCAATTACTGTTGGGAGGTAAAATAATAGGTTCTTATAATTTTCTTCTTTATATACTTGGTATTTACAAATTGTCTACAATAGATGTGAATTTGTTTTATCCAGGAAAAAAAAAATCTAATGGTAATAATTTAAAAGACTCTTAAAGAATGGTGGTTTAATTTCTAAGTTGTGTCTGACTCTTGAAACCCCATGGAATGTAACCTGCTAAACAGTACTGGAGTGGGTTGCCATTTCCTTCTACAAGGGATCTTCCTGACCCAGGGACCAAACCTAGGTTTCCTGCACTGCAGACAGGTTCTTTATTGACTGAGCCACGAGGGAAGCCAAATTACCCAAAACTCCATGCAGCAGCCTGTGCCCTCCCTGCCTGTTAATGCATCTTGGTTGTTACGCAGTCATGTGTAAATGTCCAGGATCTCTCAAACACTGGGCCAAGCCAAGCACTAATGAACACACTGTTTTCCAAAAATGAACAGAGAAATGAAGGAACACACTGAATTTTGAGCACTGTATGCTAAATATTGATTGTAATTATGAAGCACAATTCATTTGATTAAAAGGATAATTAATAAAATAAAAAAAATAAATACATGGGGTTTAAACTAAGTCCCTAGCTATTCAGGTTCATCTGGCTCCCAGCTTAACAATTATTTACATTTAGTATAAACTAATTTACTGTTATTATCATTTTTATTAACGTCATCAATTTCTCTGATTTACTTTCACACATTCAAGGAGAATCAACAACACTAATTTCCCAGCCTATAATTTGTATGTAACAACCAAGCCTAGTGTACACCTCTCATATGAAATTAATTCTTTTTTACTTTAGTTGTTTCGGATTCAGTCCTGATCAAATGAAATTCAAAATGCTATTTATATTTTTTCTAAGACACAAAACCTCCTCCTCAGAGGTCACCGAAACTGCATCAAACAAGAGGCTAATTAATGTGTTTATTAGGTTGTCTCTGAAATAAACACATATTTTCAAGAGTGAAAAGTCTTCTTTTTCATTTCTTTTTTCTTTTTTTTAAAACAAGTGCCAGGTGATAGCATCCATTAAACACAAACACTGCATACTCAGAGGACGACTTTCTACAAATGTTTTTAAAGGCTCCTTTTGGCTCTGAATAAAGCAATATACTGGGACTGCCATGGGAGCATGAATCGGGCTGTGAGAAGCCATAATCGGAATATGCTAAGAAAATGTAAGCAAAAAATTGCAAATAAAACTGCTTATATTCATGTAACTTGTTTGGCGACAGCCGTATAGCATAAGGAAAGCTGCTATAACTCATAACAGCATCTTGTAATAAAACAGCTCTATGCATCCCTCTCAAACTGTTCAGCGCTCAAATCTCATCAGATGGCTGAGTAAGCATTACACTTTGGGACAGTAAATCTGTTTCCAATATGGTGTACATTCACAGACAGGCGCTTTAGTATTCATCCTAAGACACTTCCAGCTAAGTACTTATAAAGAAAGGGTAATCATATATTTAAATATCGGGATGCTATTTTCTCGGTCTATTTTAGTAATCTAGTTCACACTAGAGCAATCCTAAATGGATCTTAGGAAATCTTCAGCAAACTCAACCTTGACTCGCATTGCAAAAATCTCAACAGACAATGGTCTCCAGGAAGCCTTCCCTTCTGTTTCCCTAATGCTTTGGGCTTCTGTTGGCCAGACTAGCTTCTGTCTGGTGTTAGCATGACTGAGCTCTTTACCTCTCTGGCATGAGCTTGTGAATTTCCTGAGAGCATGGACTACACCTTTTTCCTGTTTCCCTAGCTCCCAAACAAAACTAGGGACAAAGCCTGCCATAGTTAAGTGTCTGCTGACTGAGTGATCTCTGAGGGTTTAAAGTTAACTAGCCTGAATTTGAGGTTTCGAATCCTTTCCACAGCCCTGAGGTTTGAATGGGGGTGAGGATAAAGCAAACAGCGAATGAGGTTTTCAAGCTGTTTACAGAAGTTCATTCTTCTAAGAGATCCATCCCTGGTTTGAGCTGTGGAAAAGATTGCTTCTATTCTGGTACCAACCCACTGGGATCAGAGAAAGAGAGAGGACAGAGGTCTTTGTTCCTCCCGTTTTCCTTTGTGGCACTACATCCATGGCCAGCTTACCTGTCTCAGTGTAGGGACACAAAGTAGGAGAATTATTAGAGGCAACAGAAACATTCTCTTAGAAAATAGATTTTTTTTTTTTAATTTAAAAGCATCTCCATACAGATAAAGATTTTAGCTTCTATAAAATTAGATCATTTAGAACTCTAGGCAACCCTAAAGATACATTTACTATGTGGTGAGACTGGTTTTAGATGAGTTTGAGCTCTGATTGAGCAGGAATACCCCACCTCCCTGCCCCCACCCTCACCTCTGCAATGGTTTCCCTTGGTTTCTCTTTCAGGGGCTACTTTCACATGTATGTGTCCATGATCATGCCTAGAGAAATGGAAATCGCTGAACGCCGTGGTCTCAGCCTATGACGTGGCAGACTTATCTCTTAGAGAAATGTACAGGCAGAGCCTGATGGCCTAATCACATGGGGGGATTGGTGAGATCTGAGCCACAAGAAATGCTGCCTCTCCACTAAGTGATAAATGGAATTCAGAGTTGGGAAGTTGGCCCTGCTGATGGATGACACTGAAGGGCTCTGGTGAGGGGAGAGCACGGCACACTTGGACACCAGGAAGATCCAATGGCTTTGGGGAGTCCTGGGCTCAGTCTCCTGGGCTGGGACAGGCTGTCCCACAAGATGTCTCTGTCAACACAGGAATGTGTTGGGTCTTACAGGGATTTGTGAATAGAACTGTAGAGTTCCCAATCTCTTTTGTCACTACACTTTTCACTCACAGTAACAATCTGGTAGTAACAAACACTGTTTATGAATTATTTCACCATTAATAAAGTTTACCCCCAAAATTACACTTTGGAGTAGGTACCAAGATACCAATTGTATAGAGGAACACAACTTCACCCCAGGAAAACCCAAGACTTGCCCAGCATCACATGGCACATGGTGATCTGGCATAGGCTTGAAGCTCTGTCTTTCTGTCTCAAATTCTGGGTCCGTTTACTGGTTTCAAGGAGTTTGGAACATCTGAGTTGTTGGAAAATCTGTGCAGAGGAACAAGTCAGGAGGGAGGCAAGGGATGGAGAGGCAGGCACTGGGGTTTCTTGGCAGGCTGGAGCTCTGACTTGCTCTGATCCAGCCTCTCTGTTCACATAGGAAATAGCAGGAGAAAGACAGGAGATGAAGACTGTGAGGTGAGGTAAGGTAAGGACACAGCAAGGAGCTGGCGGCTACAGCAGGCAGAGAATGGCTCGGCCCATCATTTCACAGAGGTCTCCTTTGGGTCAGAGAATGCAAAGGCTCCAGCCAAAACAGGGAGAAGAGCTAAGGACCACCATTCTGTGGTTAAAATAAATAATACTTGCATGGATACTAGAGAGCAAAGGGAAAATTTTCCTGCCTGTGCTTTGTACTTTAAAAAAATTATTTATTTATTTGGCTGCACTAAGTCTTAGTTACTGCATGCAAACTCTTAGCTGGCATGCAGGATCGAGTTCTTTGACCAGGGATCGAACTTGGGCCCCTTGCTTCAGGAGCATAAAGTCTTAGCCACTGGACCACCAGGGAAGTCCCTCCTACTTTTCTTTAACCATGTTAATATACAGACAGATTCTTTACTTCACATAGAATGTAAAACTCAACTCTATGAATCCAGGGAAGGAACCATGAACTTGACCAGCAGGTGACCAAATGGGATGAACGGTGAACTGGGGCGTGGGAACTAGTGTTCTAGTTTAAACCGAGGAGCTTGTGCGACCTTGGCCACCACAGAAGCCCCAGAGTCTCAGTTTTCTTATCTGTCAAATGAGTGGTTTGAAACAGATGGTCCCCAAGGATCTGTCTGGTTCTGATATTCTCCAGCTCTAGTGCTTTTGAGCGCTTCCATGCCCTTGTCGTCCATGGTTTCCAGAGAAATAGCATCTGTCACATCAATGACACAGCATTTGTATCCCTCCCTTTATTTTTCCTCCTGCTAAGGTGTTTTAATCCTGACAGTATAATAGAATAAATCACAGCCATCAGAGATGGGAGTGACACTGGCCACACACATTAGAGATAAACAGTCAAAAATCACTCACCCATGCCTTCCCCTTGGCCCGAAGCCTCTGCTGTCTGACAACACTAAGCCTGAACTATGATTTCCATCTGGCTGCACAGATCCGAGCACTGGAATAGCCCTCTGCACTGTCTTAATAGCTGTAATGATACTTTGCTTCTCAGCAGCCTGCCCGTCCAGACCATCTCAACATTTGGATTTGATTTCCTCCCTCCAGCAAGTATAGAGGAAAGCATGGTTTTCACATAGTCAATCAACAAACATTTCCAAGCACCTACAAACAGCAGCCACTTAAGTCAGACTGTGTAAGTTTAGTTCTCTTCCATTCCTTTTATACAAAGTGCCTGTCCTTAGTAGGGTAGCTAAACCCTCTAAAGCTTGGTTGTCCTTAGGTATAGTGATAATTCTCATGTATGAATCTCATACTAACATTATTGTCACAACTCTTTTGTCTCTGCCTTAAGCAAGAGGGGAGTGCTATGGTGATACAGATTTGGGGAAATGGATAATAGTGACAGTAAGCTCCAAAGAGACAGTTTTCAGAATAATTGGTTGGCCTGGGGGCTAAGTCAGTCATGCAAGTGGCACATTTTCAAGATGAGCTGTTATAGCCACGTTCATGTTTCGTTTCCTCAACACTTGGTTTAACTGGAATTTCTGCATCTCTGTACATAATCTACCTGTGAACCAGAAGCTGTGATAGTCCGTACAACCAGGGATGGTTATGTTTTTGTATAACAGAGGACTTTCTGGTCTTTAAAAATAAAGATTCTTCTCTCTTAAGAAAAAAAAAGAAGCTGATATACCAGAGTTAACTCAGCTCTGAAAAGCCAAGGAATTGTTGTTTGCTAAGGACAACTGAGGAGCAGGAAGTCAGTACTCACTGTGTGTGGAGGGCAGGGCAGTGGAGGCCAGCGGAGGGCACATGGTTTGAGATAAAGAACAGAAGGTTGGACCCACTGATCCAGAAAGTAAGACTTACAGATAAGGGCCAAGATCTAGTTGAAAAGTGCTTTCATTATGCTCTACAAAATGTCTCTGAAACTTAGCAAATCCAGAACAAGAGGTGAGCTTATTACCCTTCATGTATGAATGAACTCAGAGATTCCAAATGTCCATCAGACACATCTGAATCCCATGGAGGGCTCAGGATGCTGTTTTCCTTAAGCAATCCTAGATAGCTTTTACCTATTCTCCCTGCTGACTTTCTACCTAACTTAGGATCTGTTTCCCACAGAGAATTCAGGGATTTCTCTATGAGATAAATGATAAAACACTGCTCTTCTGCTGAAAATACTCCAGTGAATTCCCAATGTCCATTTCATTTAAGTTATCTGTGATTTCTGTTCCTGTGTTTCCATTTTTAAAATTAGGGAGATATTGAATGCATATGGGTATGGTGCATGGAAGAACTCCTGGCACTTCATAAGTACTCAATCAAAAGTATTATTATTAGAAAAAATAAGACACAACAAAACTCTGTGAAAGAAGGTATCTTTTGTTCATTTCATTCCTGACCAAACCCCTTTATTAACTGTGTTGAATCTTGTCCATAGGTTGCTGAATCCTTCTAATTCTGTGAATGACTGAAAGCAAGTAGCTTACAGTATTAAACTACTGCATAATTTAACATTCTTTAATCATTCTCCTGAGATGTAAACTATGGTAGAACAAAAGCAAGTTGTTCACAAATACATTAATTTTGTATCTTTCACAGCTTTGTGATCAAGCTGGTTGAATTTCCTGAAAAGGGTTAATAAAAGGACCTTTTTAAGGTGTTCTTAGATCTGAGACTGAAATGATAACATGTGTTATCATTGCTGATTTTTTTGTTTGTTTGTTTTTAGCCACCCAGTAAACAAGAAAGACATGCGCTTAGATGATCTAGAAAAGAAGCAAAATGCATGTTGGCTTTCACTCAGGGTTTGGCTAAAAATATATCATGACATGCAGGGCACAGGCATGTCCTAGAAAGCTCTCAGGGTACCAGGGCAGCCAAGAGGCCTCTCTGGCCGACCTGGCACTAAGATTACTTGATCGTGCCTGAGGAGGTGGGGGGTCTGGCAAAGCCAGCCTTGAGTATAAAACAGCCTTTCAATGTTCTTTCTCAGTCTTTCATGGCCAAACTGAAACAACAGGCAGGGGGAAAGCTGCCCTGTGGGGAAGGGAAAAGAGGATCTGGGGATTGGAGGCAGAGCTGGGGACTGGATGTAAATCCCTCCAGATTCTAATGTGTGATGGGGATTCCTTGTTCGACAAATCTTTATTAAATTTCCCCATGCACAGCACTCTGGCTGGTACAAAAGGGGATGGAAAGATGCATGAGGCATTGTCTTTGTCCTCAAGGAACTCACAGGATAAGCTTGCTATTCTGCACTGAGATCTGATATAATGGCTTTCAAGGGGGAAAAGCAGTATCGGGTTTGTTAGGCATGTGCTTAGGAATCTCTCATGCACTACAAACCACCAAAAACAACCAAACAGGGAACTCTGTACGTTTACAACTTTTGTGTAAAACTACTCTAAAATTAAAAGTTTATTAAGAGTTTTGACAAAAATAACCAAAGAAACAGAAAATCACATTTTATGTAAAAATCACATTTTGTGTAGAAATCACATTTCTTATGTAAAATAACATCCAAAAAGCAAATCACAAACCTTCCAAAATTTAGTAAGTACCAAGACACATCTCTAATGTAAGCGCAATGCCTTCTTTTTAGATCAACCATTTCCCAGCTAAGAAGTCTTCAGGAGCTACACCTTCTCTACAGTCTTCCTTTGGCTTACATGGTGATTCTTTCAGCAATTTAGCTGCCGAAGGCCTTAACTCACTTTGTCCTGTAAGGAGAAGCTGAGAAAAATTCTTGTGGATAGGTATATTATTGGGGACATGATTAAAAGGATTAAGAGTGAAGGACAGGATGAAAAACAGGACAGGAAGAAACAGCAATACAAGAATCAGTTGTAGAGTTGCCCATTGCTGTGGGTGTTTAGTGATGATGGAGGTGGACCCTTCCAAGAAGCTTCAGGCTGTGCTTCTCAGGACAAAGCGGGGAGGCATTTATCCTTGGCTTCCTATCTGTTGGCTTCTGAACTTACTGGTCAAGGGGGCCCCACATCTGCCAGAGGTAGACTTTCTGACACTCCATTTTTCCTGTCTTTAAGGGCATTCAGCACTTCAGCATCAGAAAATTCCAGGGCAGGAAATGAGGCCAACGTGCACAGAGCCTCCCTAAACTGCCCCACAAGTGGCCATTCTAGCAACATTTGGGATTAACATATACACACTACTATACATAAAATCGGAGAAGGCAATGGCACCCCACTCCAGTACTCTTGCCTGGAAAACCCCATGGGCGGAGGAGCCTGGAAGGCTCCGACTCGCAGTCCGACTCGCAAAGAGTCGGACACGACTGAGCGACTTCACTTTCACTTTTCACTTTCATGCATTGGAGAAGGAAATGGCAACCCACTCCAGTGTTCTTGCCTGGAGAATCCCAGGGACGGGATTCTCCATCCTGGAGAATGCCTGGTGGGCTTCCGTCTATGAGGTCGCACAGAGTCGGACACAACTGAAGTGACTTAGCAGCAGCAGCATTTATAAAATAGATAACCAAAAACGACCTACTGTATAGCATAGGAAACTCTACTCAATAGTTTGTAATAATCTATATGGAAAAAGAATTTGAAAAAAAGAATGAATATATATATAACTGAATCACTTTGGTATATACCTGAAACTAACACAATATTATAAATCAATTATACTCCAATAAAATTAAAAAAAGAAGTGATGTGAATCACCAAAAAAATAATAAATAAAATCTGAGTATTTTATGAAAATGAAATCCACATTTCTCAATTTTCTTGAAAAGCTGAAAGATCTAACAACACCAGCCCTGAATTCCCAAAGGCACCAAATCATCAGAGCTGAGAGGCACGGCCTGGACACAAATAATCCAAATCAGGACAATCTCCACCATGGCACACAGGTGAAAACCCAGCCTGCGTGGTTCCATGATCTTACCTTCCCTGTGAGTGTCCGACTTTCAATCTTATTTGAACTATTCTCAGGCTTAATAAATATTCAAATCAAAAAGCAGGTAGGAACCCACTATTAACATTACTTTTCCTCACTGCCTTCACCTTTCACCATACACGGAACCTGCCTGTCTTTCTTCTGAGGGGAGGCTTCAATTCATCATGACGGCTTTGCCATTGAAGATGTTCGATCAATGGACACAATTAATTGACTATATGCTACATTCCAAGCCAGGTGCTCAAATTAAACCTGTGTTTAATGCTTAACAGAATATATGATGGGAAGCAGGGGTTCTGGAGGAATCCAGTCCCCTTAGTTCTTGTAACTTGGAACAGGGAGACCCTGACATTGCAGAACCTATGATAAATAAGACATCATCAAATAGCTGCTCATTATTGATTTGATTTGGAAATATGATGTAATGTACTCCTGGCTGTACCGTATTTATGAATCAAAGCCTCCTAAGAATTAGGAAAAAAACTGAAATTAGGGGCTTCTGCATGAAAAGTGAGATTCCAAGTCACTACGCGAAGTACTAGGCCCTGTACGCTTGAAATGCGATCAGTCGTCAAAGAAACTGTTACTTTCTGTAGTGTGTCCTTGTTGCACTCAATCCTCTGAGATATTTCATTTATGTAAAAGTACCGTTTTAAAAATACTGATGCCTAGATCCAAACCAGCGTTTCTCCCCTGCTCCCCTGCCGGAGATTTTGATTGAACTGGTTTGGGTGTGGGGGCTTTTCAAAACTCCCCAGAAGAGGCTAATGAGTGGCCACCGGTCCAGAGACAGAAATGACATGAGGCGGTGGCCCCACTTGCTGCCCCCTCGCTGCTCAGCTAGGACATCTCTGCACTCTGCTGGAGCCTCCCTGCTGTTCAGTCTCTGGGCTTGTGAAGCACAAAGTGTTAACTGGGTCACCTCCAGGCTGGGCTTTTGCAACGGGTAGAGATGGGGGTTAGGCTGTGAGCATTCACTGAATTGCCACTGTGAACTAAGGACCATTTGATCCTGAGGCTGCTAGGTGGTTGGGAACCTTTTTAAAGTCGATAGTGTCCCCTGCATCTGCAGTCATTTTGAGAGGGATTTTTGGGAGCTATGGATATTTACCTTGCAGTTGACTGTATTTTTTTTTTTTTTTTTTTGAGGACATTAAAGTAATAGTCCTCTCTTCTGTCAATGTTCCAGCTACAGCAAATAGATCCACAGAAACAAATTTAATCCACTGGAATTACTCTCTAAATAAATTCAACATTTTGGTTCACAGAGCTGCAAATAAATTGACTGCTTTAATTCCCTATATGTGGAGTGGACCTGAACTGTACAAGGACAGGCTGAGAAGCACCTATTATGTAGTCAAGGTGGCCATGGACGAGGGGGAATTGAAAAGGAAGCACTTCAAACTATTTTTAAAATAAAATGCATCCCACTGGGACAGTGACTGCCCGATGCCTACTATTCAGAAATCAGGGTGAACAAAGAGAAGCTTCACATTTGGTGGTTCTGGCCAAAGAAAAAGCTCTGGAAAAAGGAGGAGAATAACAGGTCCAGCTACGAATATAACAGAGTCCCTCTGACTTTTCTCTGTGTAGGTTTTTTCTTTTTTTCCCCCTAGAAAGATCTTTCCATCCTAGAGAAAATGTGTTAAAGATAATTCTCATGGTAACTTTGGTAAAATATTCCAATTATTATAAAAGGCTATTGGACATTATTAAATAAGTCTGTGTTGCACTTATTTTTAATATCTTTGTGCACACTCGGTATTTGTTCTGATGGCTCCCAGCAGACATTTATTACTAAAGTAGATCTGACTTGAGGTTGAGTGGAAAGGAAAGCAGTCAGTGTGGAAGGAATTTTGAGTAACTTGGTGGTATGATGGAATCTGGCTGCAGCAAAATGAGAGGGCCTGTGAAATATATGTGCCAATTAAGAAATGAATGTGAATTCACAGTGGCCAGACACCAGCCCCTTCCTCTTCATATGTTCCTAGAGATGCTTCTGGAATTGCCACAGCTGAAAATTAAATTATAAACCTAAAACATGACGCTGAAAATGGAGTGTCTCCTTTGATAATATCGGCATGACGATTCATGAGTGGGTGGGCCAGCACCCCTTCTGAACTCAGAGTGCAAGGCATCCTGAGACAGACATAGGCAACTACCCCACCTCTCACAGTGACGTTTTACTAAAGCTTCTGGTCTGAATTATATCCTGCCACCAATCACAGTGCACCAAAGGCTCCCTACACATAAGACATAGTAGGTCCCTACAGAGACAGGACTGCGGTACGTAACACCAGCCTAGAAAAGCCAATACGTCATTGGATTGCCAATACTCAGAAAAAGCAAATGGTAGTGAATTTCAACATAGGTGCGTCAAAGTATGTTGCAGAAAACTCTTGCAAGTTGGCATTTCACAACATGAGATTTGATATCATCATGCCGGACAGATATACAACCCAGATTTCTAAGCAGATTCCTTCTGTGAGTCATGGTGCTTTAAATTCTTCTCATTAGAACAGGAAACAAACCACTAATGGAAATAAATTTTCTTGTCACTGCCTCCATGAGTCAGAAAACCACACTCTGTTTTGAAGAGAAAAAGTTAAAATTTTACATAACCTCCTGTTCCTTCTGCCTCTGTAACTCCGCTTGCTCTTTGCAAAGTCTGGATCATATAGGTCACGTAGTCTCAGAAAGTGGGGACTTACAATACTAGGAGCTGAAGCTTATCTCACCCACCCTTGTCCTGCTCTTTGCAATTGCCCAGCCCCTGCAAACCTGCTTAATCTTATGCCTGTCCCTGTAAAGGTCAGGCATTCCCCTCCCCATCTTGACTGCTGTCCCCGCGCATGTGAAACCCCTAGCTTTAAACCAGCCTATTAGCAGCGAGTGTTGCCCACTATAGTCTGTCTATAAAAACTCCGTAACCTCTTGGTTCAGGCTCAGAGTTTGGAGTATTAACTCTTCTGGGCCCACCAGTGTAATAAACCTGAGCTCTCCAACTCTCCAAGTGTGGTGCTTGGTTTCTCAATTACTGGTTTCTGCAACAGTTTATCTCCTTATTCACAGGGGTCCTAACTTCCATGTGCCAAGGTTTCTGAGTCACTCATTAAGAGGTAACAACAAGAACAGCTATGGAGGGCCTGTGGAAATCAGAAGGCTGAGCTTTCTCCATAGAGGGGATCCGAAGGAGAATAGATCTGTGGGATGAATAGATCTGGAACAGGCAGATAGATATTCAACAAGGAAGGAGTGGGCACAGGAAAGTTCTGGTTAGTTTTGCAACGGCAACACCCTTCAGGGTCCTGGCATATAACATAAGAGACTACAGAGAAGGACAGCTGTTAAGACAAAAAGCAGCCATAGCATCTGTGGCAAATGGGAACCTGAATGGATTGGCTGTGGGCACACCATTCAAATGGCTAATGCAATCTATAGGCCAAACAAAACACAGGAGCCAAGCATGGCCTGTGTGCATTGACTTTGTGATCTCTGATCTAGGGGGTAATTTGGAAGCCAAGTTGCTGTAGTGGAATGGGAAATATAATAGGTGTTGTTTTATTTATTTTTACCTGTAAGGAATGCTAAGTCAAGTTTAGATGGACTCAGTAGAGTATCTACAGAGAAGGCAATGGCAACCCACTCCAGTGCTCTTGGCTGGAGAATCCCATGGATGGAGAAGCCTGGTAGGTAACAGTCCATGTGGTAGCTAAGAGTCAGACATGACTGAGCGACTTCACTTTCACTTTTCACTTTCATGCATTGGAGAAGGAAATAGCAACCCACTCCAGTGTTCTTGCCTGGAGAATCCCAGGGACAGAGGAGCCTGTTGGGCTGCTGTCTATGGGGTCGCACAGAGTTGGACACAACTGACGCGACTTAGCAGCAGCAGAAGTAGAGTATCTAAAGGAATAATTTTTTTTCTTTGTTTCCATTCTCTTTGCAGGATCTTCTTCCTGTCTATTAATTACCTGTGTTCTCATGTGAACCCATTATTTCTGCTCCTTGTACATTTTTTCTTCACCGATCAAACCAAAGTGAAAGTGAAAGTCACTCGAACGTGTCAGACTCTTCGAGACCCTGTGGACTGCAGCCTGCCAGGCTTCTCTGTCCATGCAATTATCCAGGCAATACTGGAGTGGGTTGCCATTCCCTTCTCCAGGGGATATTCCCAACCCAGGGATCGAACCCAGGTCTCCCACATTGCAGGCAGATTTTTTATTGTCAGAGCCACCAGGGAAGCTCAAAGCATTCCCAATGACAATTAGCAAAACTAATTAGAATGACCACTAATTTCTTCACAAATACCTCTTCTATAGCAGTTTTTAGGCTGGATCACACCAAGTCCCATACAATTATTTAGCTGTCATCTCCTCAGTCTCTATCCAGCTCAAATGTCTCAGCAGAATTTCAGAGTTGTACATTCAACTGTCTATTAGACATTGACATGTGTGTGGCCTGAGGGCGCCTCAAATTCAAAAGGTCTGCAGTTATACATCCTATCTGAACCTACAAACAGCCCATCCTCAGTGATGAGCAGGAACATGCAGTCAGTTGCCATATCCAGAAACTTTAGTGATGCTCTTGACTCTACTTCCTTCCGTGACCTTGCTTGTCCCACTAGTTGCCAGGAAATATTGATTTCATATTCTCAACATCCTCTTGTTTTTGCTAGTCAAGTTTCCAATTGGCAGAAATGAAATATACACTCAGGCATGTGCTCAAATCTGCTATGAGTTCCTGATTTATTTAGCCAATAAGAGAAAATGAGCAATGTGTTGTGGTCACACAGAGGGGCAGCAGACAACACATAAATCTTTTCCTGTGTTTTCTTTGCCCTGGACCCGTATGAGATACTCTGATGTTGGTGCCATTCTTTGCATAGACAAACCTAACAAGACTGAGAAAAACATTCAAATTTTTATAATACCATATTTTTATATTCTGGCTTATGTTGCCATTGCAGGAAAATTTGAAGTAACAATTTGAGGCATTTCCACTTTAAGGGGATATTTACAGAACTGATCTTTTCTGATGCTTTAAAGTAATCTTGGCATCGGGAAGGCAATATTCTTTTTGCAGGAGAACACAGCAGTCAATGCCCAAGAGAACCAGATTAGTATGCCTGCCTCCCACTTGTATAGGGTCCTTAAAGTCAACCATCTCTGTTCCTCAACAACATTTCTCAGATCATCTCTGTTATCCCAGTTTAGGGCACCAGGCTCCCTTGCCTAAACAAAACACAGCCTCCTACCCCACCTCACTGATCATCTTGCTTCCCTGTAACATACTCCATCGACTGAAGCAAGCATAATTTCTCTGAAATGCCTTCAGGAACCAGTTTCTCCCTTCCACTCCATCTCATATGTCCCCACGCCACATTCAGCTAACCTGAAGTTCTTTTATATCCTTGGAACAACTCATCTTTGTCACATCCAGATATTTGGATATGTTATATCTTTTGCCTGAATACTCTTTCTTGCCTCTTAAATCACCTAACTCCTCCTCATCCTTCAAGAGTATGAAGGAGTGTCACAATTTCTGAGATCCATGATGCACAATTCTGGGTGAGACACCTCCCCAGAGCCATTTAATATTTTCCGTTTTGCTGTTTTTATCAGATCAAATCTAGTTCTATATCTATTATATTTTTCCTCTTTACGATTGTGAAGTTTTGTGAGCTTGGTGGTCATGTTTGCCTTATTTATTGTTGAGCACCATAACTTAACACAGTTGCCTCATCAGATCAGATCAGATCAGATCAGTCGCTCAGTTGTGTCTGACTCTTTGTGACCCCATGAATTGCGGCATGCCAGGCCTCCCTGTCCATCACCAACTCCTGGAGTTCACTCAGACTCACTCAGTCCATCGAGTCAGTGATGCCATCCAGCCATCTCATCCTCTGTCGTCCCCTTCTCCTCTTGCCCCCAATCCCTCCCAGCATCAGAGTCTTTTCCAAGGAGTCAACTCTTCACATGAGGTGGCCAAAGTACTGGAGTTTCAGCTTTAGCATCATTCCTTCCAAAGAAATCCCAGGGCTGATCTCCTTCAGAATGAACTGGTTAGATCTCCTTGCAGTCCAAGGGACTCTCAAGACTCTTCTCCAATACCACAGTTCAAAAGCATCAATTCTTCGGCACTCAGCCATCTTCACAGTCCAACTCTCACATCCATACACGACCACAGGAAAAACCATAGCCTTGACTAGACGAACCTTTGTTGGCAAAGTAATGTCTCTGGTTTTGAATATGCTATCTAGGGTGGTCATAACTTTCCTTCCAAGGAGTAAGCGTATTTTAATTTCATGGCTGCAGTCACCATCTGCAGTGATTTTGGAGCCCAGAAAAATAAAGTCTGACACTGTTTCCCCATCTATTTCCCATGAAGTGGTGGGACCAGATGCCATGATCTTCGTTTTCTGAATGTTGAGCTTTAAGCCAATATTTTCATTCTCCACTTTCACTTTCATCAAGAGGCTTTTTAGTTCCTCTTCACTTTCTGCCATAAGGGTGGCGTCATCTGCATATCTGAGGTTATTGATATTTCTCCTGGCAATCTTGATTCCAGCTTGTGTTTCTTCCAGTACAGCATTTCTCATGATGTACTCTGCATATAAGTTAAATAAACAGGGTGACAATATACAGCCTTGACGTACTCCTTTTCCTATTTGGAACCAGTCTGTTGTTCCATGTCCAGTTCTAACTGTTGCTTCCTGACCTGCATACAAATTTCTCAAGAGGCAGATCAGGTGCTCTGGTATTCCCATCTCTTTCAGAATTCTCCACAGTTTATTGTGATACATACAAAAGCTTTGGCATAGTCAATAAAGCAGAAATAGATGCTTTTCTGGAACTCTCTTGCTTTTTCGATGATCCAGCGGATGTTGGCAATTTGATCTCTGGTTCCTCTGCCTTTTCTAAAACCAGCTCGAACATCAAGAAGTTCACGGTTCACTTATTGCTGAAGCCTGGCTTGGAGAATTTTGAGCATTACTTTACTAGCGTGTGAGATGAGTGCAACTGTGCGGTAGTTTGAGCATTCTTTGGGATTGGAATGAAAACTGACCTTTTCCAGTCCTGGGGCCACTGCTGAGTTTTCCAAATGTGCTGGCATATTGAGTGCAGCACTTTCACAGCATCGTCTTTCAGGATTTGAAATAGCTCAGCTGGAATTCCATCAGCTCCAGTAGCTCCATCACCTCCACAGTGCTTCATGGCTACTCCTTAAAACTAAGGCAGTGTTTTAGAAACACCAGACTATCCATTATACAGAAGAAAAAAAAATGCTAAGGGAAAGACTAAGGGCAAAAGGCAACTTAAATGGTGAAGCAGAGGGACAATATTGCAATGTTGGAAGCTTCCCATGGGTTAGGAAGCTTGGGACTAAAATAAAATTAAGAGGGATAATGGTCATGATATAGTGAAGTAGAGAAGCAAGAAAAAAAGAGTCTTAGATGACTCTTTTAAGAGGCAAATGTTGTGATACCTTTCTCCCAAACTGGGGTTTCGGTGTCGGGGTGGGGAGGCGGCAGGAAACAGATATTGAGGAAAAGACAATTACGTTTGACACGTGACTTTTTAAGAAAAATATTCCAAAGGCAATTGGAAAAGCAGAAATGGAGCTTGGAAAGACCACATGTGTTTCATACTTGAGTGCTGCTAGTATTGGGGACATGGCAATATTTCTTACCTATGTCTGATTTCAAGACATTTATTTGCTATATAGTGTTAATGCCATCAGGCCTAGGAACTACTCATAAGCCACCTCCAGGTACAGGATAGCCTAAGCCCAAGACAAGGCCAACTGAGGGTAGAGTGACAGAGG
The DNA here is from genome assembly GCF_003369695.1 of Bos indicus x Bos taurus. NCBI lineage: Eukaryota > Metazoa > Chordata > Mammalia > Artiodactyla > Bovidae > Bos > Bos indicus x Bos taurus. The sequence continues at coordinate 31,407,203 of NC_040082.1, forward strand.
CATGAGCATGTGTCCCATGCCAGGCCCACCTGAACCTTCGTTAGGAATGTTCTGCTGATGATTGCAAAAGACTGCTTCCAATAGTGCTACCCAGGGAAGAAATCTGAGAGTGGGGTTATCAACAGACGTCTTCAAACATCTCTCTCTCCAGCGTAAAGCCAAGTAAAGAGGAGGAGGAACAAGATACTATAAGTGTGAGGCCAGATGTACTTCTCGATTCTCCAACGATGTAAGACAATGCATCTGATGTTTTCATAAGTTAATTTCAGTTGGGATATTATCCTACTTTTACTTGTAACTGAATGAGTCTTGAGAAAGAGAAGCTGTGAACACTAACATTATACAAACAAGGCTGCTTTAAAGGAGATGCTGTGGAGATGAAAGAGGGGACGTCACAGGTGAAATGGAGAATTACCATGGGGGGAAGAAAAAGCAGAAAAAGGAAAACAATTCAAAGAAAGTTAGATCTGAAGTTGAAGGTATAATTGACAGTAGGTAATTACTGAAAGAATAACAACTGGGAGACAGGAAGATTGTAATCTTAGAAGGGCAGAGAATATCAACAATGAACATCCAGAAAAGCTCAACTCTCTAAGTGACAAGGGCTTCAAAGTATTACATGTAGCATGATGAGAACGAATTCATTTTCATCCAGAGTTTATATGTATAAAATCTGCTTGTAATTTAAAACCGTTCCTCAGAGTTACATGCCAATTATATGCTATAAAAGGCACATCTGTTAAAATATTGCATCCAATGCCACTATCTTCGAGCATTTTTCTGTTCTTTTCTTTACTTGTAAAATTGTCTGACTAGCAACTCTACAGTGTGTTGGCATCAGCTGGCATTTGTTAGATGGTATCTTTCATTCCTTTCTAAAAATAGGGAAATAATCTATGAGTTATGCTCATCTTTGGGAGCAAAAGGTATGGTATGTGGGGAGTCCAACAGCTGGAAGGGAATTTCTGGCTTCGAGGAGCCAGAACTATTGCAAGTCACAGGAAACAAACCTAAGCAAGGGGAAAAGGAGATTTGTGTTGCACACAGTATTGTAAGGGTAGAAAGAGGACAATCACCACTTTTGCTTGGTATAAAATTAAAATGATAGTAATTATAACTGTTAGCATGTATTCAGCACTTATTAACAGAAAGATAACATCCACAGCATGATAAATGCATTGTCAAAAGAAAGGGTCCCAATAATCATATTGTGGAAATGTTTATAAGAACAGAAAATAAGACTTAGTCTACATTCTCGAATGTGATCAAGGTCATACTGCTCAAAGACATCGATACTGAGATTTAGACACAGTTAACTCTGGGTCTGCCACTACTCTCCCATATACCTTTCAGATGAAGCAACAAGCATTTGAGTTAGCCAGCAAGAAGACAACATATCATTATCCACTGAAATGTTATAAATTCTCTTTTTTTAAGTTTTTTTTTTTTTTTAAAGCAACACGACAGTAAGAAGTATTGATAAAATATTATTCTCAGTTGAAGTATGAAAAGAAGTCCTGCCTAGGGGTAGAAGAATAAATGGAATGCAATCTCCTTAAGCTACTGATCAAGTCTTCCAGATATTTATCAACCAAACTTTTGAATACTTCTAAAATATAAAAGTTTATCATTATAGGTAAATTAAAAGCCTAAGGTTTTCAAAATAGAACCTAAATGGTGCTTTGGGTACAGTGGATAAGTAACTATATTAAGACAATGGTATAAACAGAAATACTCATACATTCCCAATATACTTAAATAATTACAATATACATTAATTGATATAGGTAACCACTTGAGTTTATTGGTTTGTGAGTTTTTAGGTCATTAGCACATGTTAAAGTTATGCTATGTCAAATTACACAGAGCAAAAATGTATTGCCCAAATTATTTTAAAGATCATAAGAGTGAAAACTGGTTTACGACATGCCAAAATCAAACTCAGTGTCAAATGCATATGCGTATGTGTTGATGTATTTTTAAACGGTTAGTGAAGTTATTTCTATGCTAGATCTGATGGAGAGAAGTGATACAAGCAATCTTTCAAAACTCCAGTCTTCCCCCAATTCATTCTCAACCTTGACCCAAACAGACAGCCTGAAGTACAGAGAAAGAATTTAATCTCGGCCACCTCTCAAGAGGCTTGTACCACTAACTGGAGAGGAGGGCTGTTTGAGGGATGAGCAGCCTGGTGGAACTCTCTGGTACACTGGGCCTTAACTATAGCCCAGAAACTCTGTTTGCCTAAGAAATAGTATTTAGAGAGGGACTTCTTGCTTGGTTAGTGTTCCAGAATGAGAGGTGCTGCATAAAAGTGATGACCTCGGGGAGGGCAGAGAATCGGTGCTGACTAGCCTGGCAATCATATTGACCCTGGAAACTTTTTCCTTCAGGAGTGGGTGGTGGGAAGGTCTTGTAGGAAGGAAGGTTTCCAAGGAGTCCGGGATGGTTGTGCACATGGAGGGGATCGGGCGAGAACAGGAATCTAGATCAGCAGTGCTGGTGGTGGTGGAGCTCGTTCTAGGTTCCATCAACCTTAGTGATTACAGTTCCTATACTGAGAAAGCCTTACAGGTGTGTTGACACCTAAAAGGTTTACACACTGAATTTTACAGCCTTTGACTGAGGCTGAATGCCTGGTTTTCATTGGTTTACTTATTTATTTGAGAAGTACTCAAATGCATTGGTTTAAAACATAGCTCTGGAATCCAACTTCCTGTATGGGAAACCTGTCTCTAGTTCTTCCTATGTTTGTGACCTTGGATGATTTCTTTAATCTCCCCATGCCTTGCTTTCTTAATCCAGAAAAAAACGGACTAATAATAGTACCCACTTTACAATATTACCGTGAATATTAACTGAGTTACTACAAGTAAAGTGCTTAGATGGGCACCTGATGAAGAAAGTCTCCATGACTGTTAGCCATTACTCTTTGGTGATTATTATTGTTGTTATTCAGTATATCTGAAGACTCTATAATAATCCAGGTGAAGCACAGTATTAGACCAGAGCCAGAAGTACATAAATATGCAAAAGCAGAGTTCACATCTAACTTGAGGCTCTTAAGCCCCAGGAGGATGTCTTGTGTATCACACTGCTCTACACCCTAACTTCAGGGTGCAAAACGACAAGCTGATACAACCGGGCTGAGCACTTGGCTGACCTGGATTATTCAAAGTGGCATCTATTTCACAGATCAGGCAGGGCCTGGGTTTGCCCAGGGATCGGACCACTGGTCACTTTTGTCAAGTGCATTAATTTTCAGACCACTAGGATGCTATTTAGTGCAGGATTAGTCATTTACTAATTACTCCAGCGGCCACAGACCTAAGGTCAGTCATTTTCTCCCTTCACACCAGAAGAATCCAACATAATAGAGGCCAGACAGGTAATTTGCATTGTCTCTTCTTAGGAGAGACCCACAGGAGAAGGAGGCAGGAGGAGGATTCTGTGTTGAAAGCAGGCAAAGGAGTTTTACTTTGACAGGCATTTCCATAAGCTTCTCAGGGGAACTTGTGGCCCATCTTTCCTGCTGGGACCTGGCAGGTTCTCACATCTGATGCTTGCTGCTGGCCAGCTGGGGAAACCGGACAAGGTCTGACCCCAGCCCCTAATCACTTCTACTAGCTGGCAAGTCTTTTCCCCTCTGAGCATCTGGAGAGTCATCCGACTGTGTTTGCCAAACTTGCTTGCAAGTGAGAAGCGTGTTTGTTTTATGATCGCTGTCTTGGGTTTTAAATAAGAATACCGTAGGAGATGATCCCGCTCTGATCCTTGCTAATGTACCTCTAGGCTAATAAGTGCTGAGATGATCCTCCTCTTTGATTTCATGAATAAGAAAATAAAATGGGAAATGCATGACATTTAAAAAAAATTATTGTTATTACTGAGTGTAAAATTTGTTTTAACCCTCTCTGGAGTGGCTAAGTTTCACACTGAAAATGCTGCTTGCCAGATTGTATCTCCTGTTCCTCCTCTCCTTAAATATGTGCTTATTTACTTCCTGCAGAGTTCAATTTTAGAACCCATCAAAGTAGATCCACTCAGACTGACTACATTTTCATGCATAAATTCATAGATGTCTTCAGAAGGAATTGCACTTGCATATGCAAATACTTCCAATGCCTTTTCATTTCTACTTTTGGCCTGCACAGTTTTTAATTCATGCAAACACATTACACAAACAAATATGGGCTCAATAACAACACAAGGCATGTGTGAATTGTTAATTGCAAAGCGAAGGGTTTGATATGGCCAAGCGACTTTCATTATTATCAATGGAGAGGAACAAGATTAAACAGGAAGAATAAAGGTATATTTGAAAATAAAATCCCAAGCACTTGGTTTCATTTTATGTAAATATTAATAAGGGAAAAGGTGACAGGCAAATCCACAGTTCAACAATAATCTGGGATCTACAGTTCAGTGCACAATGATCAGAAGCCAGGACGCACCTTTAATGAGACTTAGGAAGGAGAGGCCACATTTTAGCCCAGAATCATGAGAAACAAAAACATATGCAATAATATCATAAAGGAAACAGAAAACACAACAGAAAACGAAAGGCTGTCAACCTTGTTGAATGTGCATCACCTTTCAAAATATCTCAGTCTTGTATGAGAGACACCCCTGGAAGCAACAGGCAGGTATCCTCAGGTTTCAAATTGGATAGTTAAGCCTTCCTTTAATTAAGCTGTGATTCCTCGGTTTTTTTTTTTTTTTTTTTTTCCTTCTAATTTCCACTACATGTACTTTGGGGTCGGGTGAGAACTTAACAAAGTAAAACACTTGTTGAAGTTACTCACAGATCAAAGACATCTGATACAGAGCAATTTTCAAGCAACCCTCCTCCCCTTGTTTGCAATGTGTTTCATTTACATGCAGTTAACTCAGAAAATAAGAGTGAAGATTAAATAACAAGTGCATTCTGCAAGGGTCTACAAAGGCAGTAGAGATAAAATTTTAACTGTTTCTCCACTGATTTTGTGGCATGTTTTATTAAATATAAAAGGTGAAGCTAGGCTAATGGAGGAGCATTTGAGAACATGTTTTTTTAGAACAATCACTGGATTATAGGAGATATACATATATATTACATATAAGTAGTGCTTTCTAAGAAATAAACAAAAGACGAAGTAAGCTAAACTAAGGAAATTAAGAAACCAGGGATGGAATTTGAAGCTTCTACAGACTGCATGTTTGTGACTCTCCAAAATTTTTATATAAAAACTAACCCTCAATGGTATTTGGAGGTGGGGCTTTTGGGAGGTAAATGAATTACAAGGGTGGAACCCTCATAAATAGGTTTAGTGCCCTTATAAAAGAGGCCCCAGAGAGTTTCCTTGCCCTCTCAGCTGTATGAGGACACAGGACAAGATGGCCATCTATGGGCCAGGAAGACTCCTCTCAGCAGCACTCAAATCTGCTAGGACTTGACCTTAACATTCCCTGCTTCCAGAACTGTGCAAACTAAATTTCTGTTATTTATAAGCCACCAGTTCACAGTATTTTGTTATAGCGGCCTGAAAGGAATAAGACACAAGCTAGGGTATCTAATGAAGAATTACATTAGTTGCAACATTTACTGACAGGGACATAGAATAAGAACTATACAATCAGTATTAACACGTGATGCAGTAAACCAGCAGCTGGAACCTTGACCCTTGGCACTGCAGAGCGCCCCTTCCTGGTGTGTTCACTGCAGTTTTGCGTGTACACTGGTAATTTTGCTAAGACTTTATGTAAATCACATATAGGGTGAGGCTGGTACACAAAGCATAAGACCTGGAGCCAGCCAGTCAACTTGGACACACTGCCTTTCAACACTGTGCCTGAGTCCAGGCGTTCACACATTTACAGCAACTCATCACAAGTGATAACAAAATTTCCCATGGATAGTGACTAAGAAGAGATTGCCAACTGTCAGTGCTTAGGATGAAAACATTCTCCTCCCCAAAGAAATCAAAATTGTATAAGAAAATTATGTTTAGGGAAAGCAGGTGTGGGAATTATACCAGTGGAATTGGAATTGACCTATACTTCAAAACATTAAAAACATGTGTAACTCAGAATTAACACCACATGTTTTTTGAGGGGGGAGAGAGAAATGAATTATTATTATATGGGAGGGGAGTGGAGAGAGATTCAAATATGTTTTTATCATTATACGATTTGTTCAAAGAGAATATAACCGAGAAGCTCAATGTGAGAAGCAGGAGAAATCTGAACTCTTAGAGGCTTGTGTCTCGGTTTCAAGGAGAATAGTTTAAAAATCACAGATAATTCCATATTCCTTGGGACTGCGATCCATGATGGTCACAGGGATATCCCTCATGGAGCCAAGGGTCTGCTCTCTGTTACATCTGATCAAAACCTACCCTGGTGTGTCTCCAAAAGTAACCAACAAACTGTCAAAGAATTGAAGTGTCTAGGACAGAAGAGGCCCTTCTGTGATCCCCATAGGAATCTGACATGGGTTGACAAGAAGATTGTTCTCTTAAACTAAACTTGATTGGAGACTTGATGCAGACCTGCTTTGCTCCCTGTTTCCACCAACCTCAGTCATCGATGTGCAACAGCGCAAGCCAGTAAGACAGCTCAGACCTTCAGTGTGGTCAGCTCCACCTACCTTGTCTTGGGAACTCGTCTGACTCCCGGTGAACGAGGTCTGTGACTCGGTTTCCATAGTGCATCCTGCTGTCATGATCATAGGCCTTCAGAGTCTCGCTGGAGCTGTAGGACTTCTGGGTGGGCACACGACAGTCTTCACTGTCCAGGGAGGAGCTCGTGTAGCGACACTCTTTGCCACACCGTCCCCTGGTCAGAGAGCGGTGTCGCCGGTCTTTGACATCCATTATCCCAGGTCTGGCAGAAGGCTGATGCTTTCTGAAAAGTCAGGCTGGGGTTTGGGCACTTGTCACTTGGCCACCTAAAAACATCACAGGAGAAAAACTCAGACTATGATTCTAAGAATTACTGCCTTCTGTTCTGATTCATGCTTCGACTTGGATCAAAACACACAAAGGCAAATTTGGTCAGTGCTGCATCATCTCTTCTGCAAACGCTTAATGTATACTTAAACAATCAGCCTAAATAGAATCATTTGATGCAGTAAATTAATTCCCATGCTATTTAGCTAAATAGATTTCAGGGGAAAATAGTAGCAAAATAACTCATATTTTGATTTTCTATATGTGTGAAAACGACATAGTAAGTCTGTCACTCTAATGAAAGATCTTACTATGAAGTGGTTCAGAGCAAAACTGATTTTATCTGACTTTAATTGCTTTCTTTTTTTCCTGCTGAAGGACTGGGGGAAAAAACACCAAAATTAAATAAATGCAAATAAAATAAAGATGTAAAAGGCATAAATATATGCTGATAATGCTTTTAATGGTACCAGGTCACACTGGACCGACATAAAACTTGCCTGGCTGGGTATGGAGAATAACAATATAAGGCATTCTTGACAAGCAGTCTTCCTCTGATTTATTTAATGAGCCTTCAGTAAAGTCCTCATCTGGTTTATCTTCTTGGCAAATCTGATTCTTGGACACACCTGGTCTTTCCCCTGGTCACCTGCCAACAGGACATCTTGCTCACAGAGGTCCAACTGGCACAGCCACATGGCCATCAACCTAAGCCCACCCTAGCGTCCTTTTCACAGTTGGGATATCCACTGTGGAAAAGAAAAATGGGGAAGAGGACTGAATGCAACAGGTAAGTTGATGGAAAGAAGCCTCTCCAACATATGATCTGGCAACCAGGGAGCCCCCCAGCTTGACACTCGGGACCTAGAAATGTAGACAAACATCACTCAGAAAACTCTAGCCTTCTGCCGAGCAAATAAGATCAAAACACTTAGATGCCTCCAAGTTCCAAATGATAGGCTCTTATTGATTTCATCGGCCATGCAAAATAGCCTGGACCACAGGGCCAGGGCCTGGACAGAATGGAAAAACGCAAATTTAATTAAAATAGCAAATACAACCCAGAGCCAGTGTAATGATTTTTATCCAGGCTTCTGATGCTCACTGTTTCCTCAATATGTCAGAATGTACTTGGGGAGCAAGTCTATAGTTTGGAGCCCCTCTGCTCTTCTTTGGTTATTTACCACACTGCAATGAGATGCTTGTGTATACCAAGGGACTAGCCTAAATGTGCAGCAATGTGGAAGACATCAGCCCCAAGAAAGCAGAAGCCAAGTTATCTCTTCCTTGTCCTTTCATACCAAGAGGTCCTTCTGGATCTCAGAAACCCTCCTAATTAAGACTATTTGTGTATAGTATCAAACATTGCCTGTAATCAGGAATACCTTTGTTTGACAACTGGCAATAAAAAGAGGGCATATCTGTGGTAAACATCAAGCAGAGTCGAGCTGTTGCCACAGTCACTTATAAAAAATTAATTCTCAGTTTCCTGGAACCTACAGTCTCTGACTTAAGTAGCTGAGAAGCATCTTTGAGAGTCACCAGTCAAGACTCCAGGACCTGCTTAGGGAGCAAAGATGATCAACGTCAGCATGGAAGTTTTGGGGGCGGCACCAAAGATTCAAGTGTCTTAACATTAATGCAATTTCTAGATGTCCAAAAACTTCTCCCTTAACACCCAACATGTGATCTTAACATTTTAGAATCCATAGTATAGGCTGGTTAAGAGCCTGGCTATTGTAGTCTTGTTGGATATCAATCTCATCATGACCACTGACTAGCCAGAGCCCTTGTAAAATTCAGGTTCTCAACCACTGAAAATAGAAAATAGGTATTTACAGATTAGAGTATCTATAAAAATTAGATGGGACACAATGGGAAAGCTCTCAATATGCTGCCTAACACATGGTAAGGGCTAAGAAGTAGTTTTTTCCTCCTCTGAATGATTAAAAATAATTTTTTGTCTAAGCTAAATAGCTGCAAATTTGCATAAGACAGAGATGATCATATGAATCCCTGAAACTCAAACTTCTAATTATAAGTATCAATACTTGAACTACATACAGATAAAGGAAGACTTTTAGTGACCACCAAGGATGTGAAAGTGAAAGTGAAGTTGCTCAGTTATGTCGGACTGTTTACCACCCCATGGACTGTAGCCCACCAGGATCCTCAGTTCATGGGACTTTCCAGGCATGAATACTGGAGTGGGTTGCCATTTCCTTCTCCAGGGGATCTTCCTGACCCAGGGATCGAACCTGGGTCTCTCTCATTGTAGGCAGACGCTTTGCTGTCTGAGCCACCGGGGAAGCCACTAAGGATGTAGGTGGTGCTAACGCTAAAAACCTACTTGCCCATGCAGGAGACAAGATGCAAGTTTGATCCCTGGGTGGGGAAGATCCCCCAGAGAAGGGAATGGCATCACATTCTAGTATTCTTGCCTGGAAAATTCCACGGACAGAGGATCCTGGAGGGCTGCAGTCTCAGTTCAGTCGCTCAGTTGTGTCGACTCTTTGTGACCCCATGGACTGCAGCATGCCAAGCCTCCTTGTCCATTACCAATTCCCGGAGCTTACTCAAACTCATGTCCATCGAGTCAGTGATGCCATTCAACCATCTCATCCTGTGTTGTCCCCTTCTCCTCCTGCCTTGTATCTTTCCCAGTATCAGGGTCTTTTCAGAGGACTCAGTTCTTCTCATTAGGTGGTCAAAGTATTGGAGTTTCAGCTTCAGCATCAGTCCTTCCAATGAATACTCAGGACTGATCTCCTTTAGGATGGACAGGTTGGATCTCCTTGCAGTCCAAGGGACTCTCAAGAGTCTTCTCCAACACCACAGGTTCAAAAGTATCAATTCTTTGGCGCTTAGCTTTCTTTATAGTCCAACTCGCACATCCATACATGCCTACTGGAAAAACCATACATAGCTACAGTCTATGAGGTTGCAGAGAGTCTGACCCCACTGAACACCCACACAAGGATATATAAGATTGTGTGCTCTAACACTGAGGAGCTACAAGTGTTCTGGGGGAGAAGGGTTGGCTGTTTTGAATGTATTTTATCATTTTTCTCTCCTCTGCTTCACAGTGAGTTTTTACTTTTTAATGTTTTCAGTGTTCCTAACTCATGAAATCCTATCTCCTCTAATTTGCATTATGCTTTGGAAATTGGGCTGATTTTCTACGTGTACATGTATGTGATTTTATTTTACACATATTTTTAAAAATCACGCTCTAAGTGGGAGCCTAAAGGCTTATTACCTATTTATAAAGTACAAGAAATTTAATGTTTGGACATTTTGACATCTAATTTGGTTGCCTAGTGATCTCTTCCTGCTAAATTTCTCTTTCTTGCCTAGGCCCTTGATAGTTGAGTTTGTCAGCAATGTCACCTCCAGATAACTGATAGACATTTATATAAAATGAGGTAAGAAAATGACAAATTTTAGCCAAGGAAAGCTAATTTCTTAGAAAACTGAGCAGAGTATACAGGCTGTTGGATTCTAGACATTTTGTATTTATCTCGCTTGTTATTTAAAAATTAATTTCTAATAAAAAAAGAGACAAACCAGCAGAATTTATATTAAAATCTGGGTCCTGAGCTTATTATGGAAAATCACGCAGTCTAGAAATCCCCACTTCCAAAACGATTGGATAAGTGTACTTTTACAATTTTTTTCCCCCACTAGGTATAGCTGAAGACCCTATACATTATATATATAAACAGTAAGAAGAATCTGAAAGGTAGGAATAAGAGACAGACTTACTAGTGCCCTCAGGACCTAAGGAACAAAACTGTGGTGAGTTTCTGAAATTTATTTTTGCCCTATATATTTCATTCTTGGAGCTAAAGATATTGTCAACCCAGAAACAGCAACAGACTCAGACAATAAAAATTCCAACAAAATCCTGCTGCCTCTAGCCAAAGGACTTTGAAGGGAGCAGCCTAACAAAAGGGGAAACATTTAGATGTTAATCATCTCACCCCAGCCAAATACCATAGGAAATGCAGTAGCCCCGACTCCCACCTTCACCAGCAAAAGCCAAGTGTGGAGCCTAGATTTCCATGTTTCTGAGGAAGCAACAAGCCACCCCAAACCCAAACAGTGGTTTACAGAAGGTTAAGAAGGCAGATAGGACTTTTATGCCTTCTAGGAAGTAATGAGGTCATCTTCTCCTCAGAGGGTGCCAGCCTGGCCTTCCACCCTCACTGGGTGGTTATAAGGTGCCACTCTTCTCCGCTGGGGTGATATAGGAGGAGGACTAGTGGAGACTCAGGACTTTCATTTTTTCCCAGTGGTAATGAGTCCTTCTGCCTATTGTTGTTGGCTATTGGTGCTAGCAGATATCATGTGGGGAGGAGTAATGGAGCACTCCTAACCCTACCACCAGGGAACTATCAGCGGAGGTCTAGTGGGGAACCAGAACTCCCAGCTCTCCTCCTCTCCCAGTTCCTAACAAGGAACTCTCTGCCCTAAAGTGCTAGCAAAGACTGAGTGAAAAACCTGGACTTTTAGGCAAAAGTAGCAATGATGAGGTAGGATCTCTCATCTTACAGAGCAGTGTCAGAGGAAACCAACTATAATAGAAGGTTTAAATAAGACATAGACTCTCATAACACAATACCTCAAATGTCCAGATTTCAAAAAACAAAACAAAACCTATACCACCAAGAGCTAGAAAATTTTCAAACGGAATGAAAAAGGTTTAATCAATAGATACCAACATTGAGAGGAGAAAGATGTTAGAATTATTTGACATAGATTTAAAAACAGCCATCATAAAATGCTTCAACAGTAATTTAAAGCACACTTTAAACAAATTAAAAAAAAAAAAAAAAGGTCTCAGCAAACAAATAGAAGATACAAAGGAGACTCCAATAGAAATTTTAGAAGTGAAAATTAAAATAGCCAAAAAAAATTAATAGATGGACTCAAGAGAAGAATAAAGAGAAGAAAGGATGAAGGAACTTGAAAACTGAACAATGGAAATTACCCACTCTATACAGTTGATTAAAAAACAAACTAAAGAAGAAAAAATGAACAGAGCCTTAGGGACCTATCTACAGAATTAGAACAAAATACTTAATGCTTATGTTATCAGAGTCACAGAGGAAAAGAATATGAAAGAGGGGCGGAGAAAGTGCTAAAACAGTAGCTGAAAACACCCAAATTTGTAAACATTCAAGATGCTGAACAAACCCCCAAAAGGGTAAAGTCAAATGCATTTACTTTAAGACATTATCATAGCTAAACTTCTGAAAACTTAAGACAAAGAAAATCTAGAAGGCAGTGAGGAAAAGCGATACCTTACCTTTAGGGGAAAGCAATTTGAATGAAAGTAGGTTTTTTTCTCAGACCATGGAAGCAAGATGGAAATGGCAAAACATTTTTCAAATGCTGAGAGAAAAGAAATTTCAACCCAGAAATCTAGATCAAGTGAAAATATCCTTCTAGAATGAAGGAGAAGACATGATATTCTCAGATGGATGAAAACTAAGCGACATTATGACCAGCAGACCTATTCTGAATTAATTTTGAAAGAAGTACTTCTCTAAAACAGAAGGGGGAAAAAAAAATCTTGGAAATAATGAAAGAAAAAATAAGAAAGAAAGAATATATATACTTAGTGAAAGTATTAATAAAGACCAAAGACTCCCTCCTTTTGAGTTTTCCAAATTACTTTTAATGGTTGAAGTAAAAATTATAAAATTGTCTGATGAGGTTTTAAATATGTAGAGGTCATATTTAAGAAATGATATTATAAATGAGAAGGGTAAAAAGATATAAAGGGAGGTAGGGTTTCCACAATATAACTGGTAAAGTGATGAAAGCAGTAAACTGGGATAAGACATGTAGGTATAATGTAACAGCTAAAAAGACTATACAAAAGGATGCACTCAAAAACACTGTACATAAGTCAACATGGAGTTCAAAAAAAATGTTCAATAAACCACAGAAAAGTAGGAAGAAGAAAAGCGAAAAATGAAGAATAGAACAAGAGCATGAATAGAAAACAAAGAGTAAAATGGCATAATTAAGCCCTAAGATAACAATAATTATATAAAATGTAAGTGATCTAAATACACAAATTAAAAAATAGAGATCTTCAGAACGAATTAGAAAATACAACCCACTTCATACTGTCAACGAGTAAGTAAATTTAAATATAACATTGCAGGCATGTTGAAAATAAAACGAAGAAAAAAGAGATATAAAGTTAACATTAACAAAAAGAATGCAGGAGTGACTATTTGTATTAGATAAAGTCTACTTCATAGGCAAAGAAAATTATCAGAGATAGAGAGGGGCATTATATAATGATAAAAGGACCAATCTGCCAAGAAGTTGCAATTCTAAATATATATGTACAAAACAACAAACAAACAAACAAAACTGCAAAGTATATTAAGCAAAAAGTAACAGAATTGAAAAGAAAAATATATAAATCCATAAACAGAGTAGGAGCTTTCAATACTGGAATTCAACAACTAGAAAATCAAGACAGATACAGAAGAATCCCAAAACACCATCAACCAACAAGCCCTATTTATAACACTTACAGATTATTCCTCCCAACAACAGCAGACTGTCACATCCTTAAGTACCCAAGTAACATAGCCTGGATTGTAAAACAAATCTCAAACTGAAGTCATACAGAGTATGTTCTCTTACCACAATGGACTCAAACTAAATCAGTAATAGAAAAATGAGAAGAAAATACCTAAACACTTAAAAACTAAACAACAATTTTCTAAATAATACATGGACAAAAGATCATACAAGATCAAAATATACATTAAAGGAAAAAGGAAATATATCAGAATTTATAAGAAACCACAAAAACACTGCTGAGAGAGAAATTTATAAACTGAACACATTCATTGGAAAACAGGAAAATTCTCAAATCAATAATCAAAGCTTCCAGATTCTAGTAAAAGAAGAAAATACTAAAACTAAAAGTGAGAAGGAGGAGATTAATAAAGAACCAAATTAAATAAAACTGTATGGCACCCCACTCCAGTACTCTTGCCTGGAAAATCCCATGGACGGAGGAGCCTGGTAGGCTGCAGTCCATGGGGTCGCTAAGAGTCGGACACGACTGAGCGACTTCCCTTTCACTTTTCACTGTCACACATTGGAGAAGGAAATGGCAACCCACTCCAGTGTTCTTGCCTGGAGAATCCCAGGGACGGGGGAGCCTGGTGGGCTTCTGTCTATGGGGTCGCACAGAGTCGGACACGACTGAAGTGACTTAGCAGCAGCAGCAGTACGGATAAAAACAACACATAAAACAATGAAACTGGCTGCTTCTTTGGGGAAAAAAGTCAATAAAATTGACAAACTCTGGCAGAGTGACAAAGAAACAAAGAAGACACATGAGATACCACTAGATGCCTTGATGGCGTAAACAAGATTCTTAGGGACCATTTCAAAGAAATTTACAAAAATAAATTTGACAACAAAGATGAAATGGACCAACAACTCAATTCTAAGACTATGACAATTCCCCTAATATGAAATATTAGATCATTTGACTAATTTTGTGACAAATATAGAAATTTAACTTGTAATTTTAAAATTCACATAAAATCTCATGCCGAGATGATTACACTGGAGAATTCCATCAAATGTTTCAAGGAGAATTAACATCAATTCTACAAAATCTCTCCCAGAAAATAGAATAGGGAGCACTTTACAATTCATTTTATGAAGCTACTTAAACATAACAAGTACCAAAAACAAACAAACAAAAACCCCTCCAAAACTAAAGACCAATATTTCCCATGAATATAGATACATAAATTCTCATCTTAGCAAATACAAGTCAACAGTATATAAAA